>NC_057812.1:540546784-540581547 GCF_018294505.1 Triticum aestivum | reverse complement strand
ACATTTGGTTTGGCTTCGAACTCAACACATTTTCATGATTATCTTCACTATGTTGATTATATATATATATATATATATATATATATATATATATATATATATATATATATGCTTGTGTTCTGTCCTCTACAACATTCACTTATAGCTATGTCTTCGTGTTGAATCTTTTGAACTAAGTGAATGTGATCGGACCCCAACTTCTCTATGCTTTCTATCTCAAACTCTATCTCGCCAAGTCATATGCATTCTATTGAAACTGTCGAATGTCTTCTCTGCGTCCTTGTCAGCAGAAGATACAGAGACAACCATTAAGTCCGTTTTCAATGCTCATTCCTCCACATGAAATTCGGAGAAGTAGGAACGACCACCCGACAATCCAGGCGTGTGTGGGACGTGGAACAAACCCCAAAATTCCGCATACTGGCCACGTGTTCCTCAGATGCGAATCGCCAGGGGCACCTGTGTAATAGCATAGTGCCGCCCCTGTGCCTATAAATACACACTCACAGCAGTCATTATCTCTTCTTCCACCCTCGCACGAACCCTAGCGCCACCGCTAGCTCTCAACGACGCCGGCGACGAAGCGCTTCGCTGCCGCAACCTCTCCGACGCTGTCTTCACGCCGACCACGGACATCGTCCTCTCCGCCGTCGCCGTAGGTGTCCTCCGTCGCCAAGTTAGGGCACGGAAGAGTGAACTGCTCGGCCTCATCTCCCACTCCGTCTAGCAGTTCTCAGTGTGGTAAATAAAACTCCCTTTTTACAGCACCGTTGATCCTATTGATCTGTCACTTTCTACCACAAGCAGTTTCTGTTCACACAAGCTAGATCTCTCTCATACTGCATCTCATAACATGCCTAGTATATTCACTTGTGCTTCACAAAGTAGTTAGATTCCTCACTTGTACTGATCTGTGGATTCGTACAAATCTGGAACCAACTTCTTATCTATGAGTGAATGTCTTCGCACGACGAGGTCAATGTCTTCTAAACTGATTTATCTTCAAAATCTTCTGAGAATGCATATGACCTCTTCCCCTTCCCTCACACCTTAATGCTGTCACGGGTACATGTCCGTGGGAGAATCCTTTGGTTCTCATAGTCTGCATTCATTTGCAGAATTCCTACAACATCACATAAATTCTCCCGAAGCCAGTTCCTGTTGGTCCAGCAAACGAAAACCTTTGAAGCCTTTGAACGTCTTGAAGCCTTTCAAGTTAAAATTTATGGCTTCAGAAAAGGCAGCAAGGAAGGGTGGCAGAAAGCGTCATGGTGAGACCTCCAGAGATCTACCAGATGAACTCTCAGAAATGTACAAGACAGATCCTGAAGAGGATTACAGTCAGCGCAAGACCCGAATCAAATGGATTCGAAGATATTGGGCAGAACAATGGTTCAAATACAGATTTGTGACCCAGGAGTATGCTGAGAAAAACGCCATCAAGAGACCGTGGGGAGACATCCTATTCAAGAATCTTCTACCCAGGTCCAGAGATGAAGCCATTGCTCAAGGCTTCTATCCATGCATGGTCCGTGGACCACAGCCTGCTGATGCACACTCGTCATCACTGCTATGGTGTCGTGACGACAATCTGTTCAAGCGCAACTTCCAGTTTGCTCAGAACTCAGCGAAGCAGAACAAGAAGACTTTTGGGTTAGACTTCAACCCTGGTCCCTCATCTCCAAGGGCAGATGGCACACGACATGCAGAACCCAATGTCATCGGTCCTTTCGCCAATCTTGAGGGCCTCATCACCTACATCTTGGTTCAAGGGACTGCAGTGAATGAGCCTGCAACTGACACTGAGTCTGATGCGCCTGCAGTGCCAAAGCCAAAGCAGTTGAAGAAGCCAAAAGCTTCAAAGACGGCCCCTTCACCAAAAATCTCAAAGGCGAAGCCATTGGTGACTGCACCTCCTGAAGACAGTGTGCAGTCTGAACACTTATCACGCGTCTCAAGGCCCCAGAAGGCCAAGATGCCTCTGTCTCACACTGGCAAAGAGCTAACAGCTGCTGCCATCCTGCGCAATGACGACATTGATCTGTCAAGTGATGAAGATCTTGCAGATGACGCTCTTGAGCAACTCATCAAGAGCAAAGAAGAAGCAGAAATCTTCAATGATCTGCCTCTCTTTGATGTCACCATCATCCACAACTTCATTGACGAGTGGTTTGACACGCCAAACATCAGCTTTGAAGATCTGCAGCTACCTATTGGCCTAAGTGTCGCCTTCCAAGGCGCCATTGCTTCAGAACTTGCTATTACCCAGTGCATTGTTGAGCTGAAGCAGAAGATTGACTATGAAAAGGCTCAGTTCAAGAAGCATATGGCCAAGCTCAGCGTGCAAGACGTGAAGAACTTCAAGACAATGATGCACGAGCTCAAGGAAGCCTTTGTGAAGAAGCATGCAGAAGCTCAGGGTTCGCGTGAGCGCATGAAGACTCTGGCTGACAGATGTGTGCAAGCCTATAATGAGGCTGAGAAGCGCAAGGCACTTGGGCGTCCTGGCATCGACCCCAGGATGGCCGCAAAGAAGAAGAAGAAGCCTGCTACGGTTGAATCTGATGCACCAAGGCAAGAAGCAGTTCCAATTGTCTTCCCAACAAGAATGACTGGCTCGAAGCCAAAGAGCCGGTCAACAGCTTCAGAGCTCAAGAAGACACGAACTGTTGAGGCTGAAGCCAGGAAGAGGAAACACTCTGAAGACTCTCCTACTGCCCCCACCAAGAAAAAGCGAAAGACCAAGAAAGCTCGGGCTGCTCCCACAGAGCCCTTGATAGTTGAACCAATTTCTATGGTTCATCCTGACGCAGAACGTCAACTGACAGTTCATGAGCCTGCTTCCACAGAGGCTCCTGAAGCTGAAGACATTCCAGCAGCTGATCCCATCGCTGCTGAAGACATTGATCATCATGACAATGTAAAAGATGATGCAGTCCTTCCTCAGTTAGAAAACAGCGAATTCATCAGCATTGGTCATCCACTGACGCCAATTGCACAAGATGCTTCATGGGCAGATCGCCCACAAGAGGAAGAAGACTATTAGGCCCAGCCCACTCCAACTACACAGGCGTCGTCTGTGTTCCGCAGGCTTTGCAAAGGTCCAAGGCCTCAAGTCTCTGCTGAAGACATTCCGGCTGCATCAGCCGCAGAAGAAGTACCACAAGATCCCACTCCCTTGTTCCACCAAGAAGCAGTTCTCCAGGAGAACGTGCCTGTGACCGACCCTCCAGCTAGTCAAGTGGAGGATGAAAATCTTGAGGCTGCCACAAACACCAATGAAGCTAATGTGGAGCCCTCCCCAGCAAAAGCTTCAGAAGACAGCGAAGCCACTGATCCCGCCACTTCTGTTCCTGAGTCTGCTGCTGGTCCCCAATTCAACTATCATGTTGAGCACAGGCCTCAGGTCCAGAAGCCAATCCCAAGACTGCCAAGGTTTCCAGGTCCTGCGTCAGCACCTGGCTCCTTCAACATCAATGGCTTCAGGGCAGACAACATGTTCTTCAATAGCTCCAGGAACCCCTACTCAAGGGAAAGGATATCATCTGATCGGTTCTGGAGCTATCCTCAGCGAAGCTATTACTCTTGCATTCTTTACAACCAAGGTCGCATCTTCCCACACAAGCGCCTTGATGTTGAAGCTATAGCTGGTCTGCCCTGTCTAGAAGAAGCGTTGGATTGTTTCAAGCAAGTGGGTCTGCTACAGTTTGTTACTGATGAAGAGCATTGGAATCAAGAGTTGCTGCTACAATTCTATGCCACGCTTCACATCAAAGGGTATAGCAGAGATCCGAAGACTTGGGTCCTGGAGTGGATGACTAGCAACGTTCATCATGAAGCCAATGCATTTGACATCATTGAGCTCACTGGCTTGCCCACTCCTGGCGATCTCTTCGAGCAAGGCTGTCAGCTGCATGCTGAAGCTATTGAGAGCATCTTTCAGCGGCCAGAACCTAATATGAGTCAAATGCTCAGCATGATGAAGCCATTGCCCCAAGATGCTGCTTATCCCACAGAGTTCTTCGTTAAAGACCTTGAGTACCTGCCCAGGACCATCTATCACATCATCAGGCGAACTCTCTGGCCTATCAAAGGGCACTCTCCAAATGCCAAGCTTCAGGGTGCAATGAAGACTATGGTCTTCTATATACTTCATGGCAAATGCTTCAATGCACAGGACTTCTTCATACGCCAACTTGCTGCATCAGGCATTGATCTGTTTGGTTTGAAGTTCTACGCCCCTTGGGTCATGCGGCTGATCAAGCTACACTCCGTCATCTCGTATCAGCCCTCAGCCCACAACCATTGGATCTTCTTGCCTGACGTGGACATGTCTACTGAAGCCATATATTCTGAGCCTACAAAGCAACCTCTAAGTCTTCAGAATGCAGAACATCAGAGTTTTACTCAGAATGTTGAAGGCGTTGAAGCAGTTTCTCGGGTGTATCCTTTGGCTGGCACTACACGTGCACCACACCCTGCTGCAACTGAAGCCACTGACAGTGCCACTGCTTCAAGACCCAAGAAGCGCACTCGTGTTCTCAACGACCGAGAGCTTCTTGTGGCTCTACATCAGAAACAGGATAGGCATCATGACTGGCTGAAGCGTCAGATGAAAAGCCTCTTGGTGGATGTTAATCGCACTCGAAATCTTGCCACCAAGAATGCTTTCGTTGCCCATGAAACCTGTCGCCGCACATGTAAAGGGCTAACAATGATGCTTTCTGAAGCTGATCTTCAAGAGGATGGCTTCACTGAGAGGTTCAAGTTTGACTTCACACCTCCTCGAAGGGATGTGCTGCTAGGAACTCCATCCCTTGAGGACTCTGAGTTCTCTTCCTCTGCTGCCATAGTCACTGCCAGAATTATTGAGGAAGAAGACGATGCTACTTCACCGACACCTCCTTCAGCACCTCCAAGCTCTTCTGCACCGCCAAACAACACCAACAACCCTGCTACTTCACCTACTCCTCATGGGAACGAGTAGAAGCTCTATGTCTTCAAACCTTTTTTGGTCATTACGGACAAAAGGGGGGGAAGCATATGAGATTGATAGTCTTCAAGCGGGTTCATATGGGCGGGTGCCTTATATTTTGCTTCGTGCTTACAACTCTCGTTTTTTTGCTACATTTGGTTCTTATGAGTTGTAACACTTAAACTAGATGGTCGTCTGCTACTTATTTGCCACCTTGTTTTGCGAAGATAAATTCCGCATGTGCGACGATAAATTCCGCACTTAGCTCATTCTGCAGACGTCCATTTTTCATTATGCATGGCATTATCTTCATATACTTTCACATGCATAGTGGATTGTCATCATAAGTTGAAGTGGATCTCCACAAGTACCACCTACCATGTGCATTTGCATTCCAAAAGCAAATTAACTTATATGCACATCTTCAGGGGGAGCCCTTGCTACTTATGAAGACAATTCCTTATTCTTTACAATTTCACAGATTATATTCCCCGTTGAAAACTTCAACTAGTTTGTCATCAATCACCAAAAAGGGGGAGATTGTAAGTGCATCTAGTGCCACCCCTAGTTGGTTTTGGAGTATTGACGACAAACCTAGTTGAGGGACTAATGTGTTTGTGAGAATTGCAGGATAACACAGGTAGAAGTCCCTCATTGATTCGGTTTTACTACCAGAGATGACCCCTAAAACTTTATGAAGACATTGAAGTCAAAGGTGGTATATGAAGATATTCACATTGAAGACTATGACAAGAGAAGACATGATATGAAGCCTATGGAGCTCGAAGACTTAGATCTTTCATAGTTCTTTTTCTTTTGTGTTGAGTCATAAGAACCACCGTACTGTTAAGTGGGGTCCAAGAGAACCAGTCAGAATGACTGAAGTGATGCCCAAACCAAAAACCTATGTCTTCGAGTGAAGACTATGAGAGCGAATCTTGTCCACAGTCGGACAAGTCAGCTTTGCTTGTAGCCCAAGTAAAGTTGCCATGTGAGTTTGAAATCTGACCGTTGGGACACGTGTTAGTTCCTTAGTGACCCAGGGTCATTTCAGACAAATCAGGTCGAGTTGCCAAGTGGCTATAAATAGCCCACCCCCTACAACCATAAACGGTTGGCTGCTCAAATTGAAAGTACGGCTTTTGTCGTTTGAGAGCAACCCACCTCGAAGCCTTTGAGAGAGAATTCCCTGCGAGGATAAAGCCCTAACCACCAGAGCCAGAGAGAATTGGGCATAACTTAAGTCTTCTTGTCTGTGTGATATGAAGACTTATTACACTTGAGGATTGTGCATCCTCCAGCCGGTTAGGCGTCGCATTCTGAGCATCCAAGAGACATTGTGGATTGCCGGTGAACGAAGTCTGTGAAGGTTTCGGAGTCTACCTTGAAGACTTACTAGAGTGATTGGGCGAGGTCTATGTGACCTTAGCTCAAGGAGAATACGGTGAGGACTGGGTGTCCTAAGCTGCGTGTTCAGGACTGGGTGTCCGGGACTGTGTGTCCTAAGGTTTAAATACCTAGCCGCTCCAACCAGACGTACAGTTGTCACAGCAACTGGAACTGGTCCAACAAATCATTGTCTTCAATGAGTCACTGGTTTCATCTTCACTTCACTTTACTTACTGTTACTCCTTGTGAAGTCATTGTATGTTTGTTCTATCATTTGTCTTCACTGAGCGACTGTGTGTTCTGTTTGGCTTCACAATATCTTCCTACCTGATCCTTACTACCTAGCTGCTATTAGTCTTTGTGCTTTCACTTCATTGAATACTTGACTATGGTTTGCCTAGTGTAGCCTACCTTCCGCTGCATGGTAATAGGTTTAATTTTATCGTTTGTCTTCAAAACTCCCATGTTCTGAAGACTTTCATAAAAATCGCCTATTCACCCCCCCCCCCTCTAGTCGATATAACGCACTTTCATCGTCGTTGAGGTCCGGTGGTGCAGAAGAACTTGGTGCAGTGTTGACACGTGCTGAAGTTGGAGGAGGTGAAGTTGCATTATCTTGGTCATCGATGACTCTGGCATTCACTGTCGCAGCTGAGGACGAATAGTCAGAGTCTTCAAGTGAGGGAGTCCGATGCAAGTGAGCATTCCTGGGAGGAGTTGAGTTAAACTTGAACCGTTTAGTGAAGCCATCGTCTTGCAGATCAGCTTCAGCACTAAGTAATGTCAAACTCTTCCACGATCTCCGACAGGTTTCATGAGTGACAAAGGCATTCTTGGTGGCAAGATTGCGAATGCGGTTGACATCCACCAAGAGGCTTTGCATCTGACGCTTAAGACAGTCGTGATGTTTGTCCTGTTTCTGGTGTAGTGCGACGAGAAGCTCTCGGTCATTGAGAACACGAGAATGCCTTCGAGGCCTTTGCGCAATGGTGCTACCAGTGGCATCAGTTTGAGCGTGAGGGGCACGAGTGTTGCCAGCAAGAGGATAAATGCGCGAGACTGCTTGAACTCCTTCAATAGGCTGGGTGAAGCTTTGGTGATCAACATTGTGAAGATAAATGGGATCTTTAGCAGGCTCTGCATAAATAGCTTCAACTGACAGATCAACCTCTGGCAAGAATATAAGATGATTGCGCGCAGACGGCTGATAGTTGATTGCAGAGTGAAGCTTAATAAGACACATGACCCATGGAGCATAGAATTTCAACCCAAAAATGTCGGAATCTGATGCAGCCAACTGCCTGATGAAGAAGTCTTGAGCATTGAAGCTGATGCCATTGAAGATATAGAAAACCAAAGTCTTCATTGCTCCTTCAAGCTTCGCTGCAGATGAATGTCCTTTGACATGCCATAGAGTCTTCCTGATGATATGGTAAATGGTGCGAGGCAGGTACACTAGGTCTTCAACAAAAGAATTCAGACGGGTATTCGGCGTCGTGAGGCAAAGGCTTCATCATGCTCAGCATTTGACTCATGTTGGGTTCTGGCTTCTGAAAAATGCTTTCCAAGGCATTCTGGTGTTGTTGACAACCTGGTTCATAGTATTCACCAGGAGTGGGCAGGCCTGTGAGCTCAATGATATCAAGAGCTTTGGCTTCATGATGGACATTGCCTGTCATCCACTCAAGGACCCAAGTCTTTGGATCCCTGTTGTAGCCTCGGATGTGAAGAGTTGCATAGAACTATAGCAGAAGCTCTTCATTCCAGTGTTCCTTATCTGTGACAAACTGCAGCAGTCCAGCATCTCTGAAGCAATCCAACACTTCTTCAAGGCAGGGCAGGCCAGCTATAGCTTCAGTGTCGAGGCGCATATGTGGAAATATGCGCCCTTGATTGTATAAGGCGCAGGAATAGTAGCTGCGCTACTGATAGCTCCAGAACCAATCTAATGAAATGTGAGGTTTGGTATAAGGGTTCTTGGCGCTGTTGAAGAAGGTGTTATGTGCCACGAATCCATTCACATTAAAGACCCCAGGTGAAGTTGCATTGCCTGGGAATCGTGGAAGTCTTGGCTTGGGCTTCTGGACGGAAGGTCTGTGCTCGACATCATAGTCAAATTGGGGACCCGCAGCAGGTGGAGGAACCAGAATGGGCCATCGAACCATAACAGACTGACCACGATCAAATGCCAGCTCAATGGTGTGAGGTCTTAGAGGGGGAAAAGGAGCATTGGCATTGTCGTTCACATGGGATTCAGGGGCCACATTGGCTTCAGGGGCTTGCACCTCAGGTGCTTCAGCAGTGGCTTCCGGCGTCGCATTAGCTTCAGCCATGACAACGTCATTGGCTTTAGAGGTGATGTTGGTGGCCGCCTCAGGATTGTTAACCTCCACTTCAGGAGCTGGAGGGTCACACACGTTCTCCTCGAGAACAACATCTTGGTGGGACAGGGGTGTAGCAACTCTTTCAGCTTCAACTCTTGGTTCTTGTTCTTCATCGGCTGATTGTAAGTGCATCTAGTGCCACCCCTAGTTGGTTTTGGAGTATTGACGACAAACCTGGTTGAGGGACTAATGTGTTTGTGAGAATTGCAGGATAACACAGGTAGAAGTCCCTCATTGATTCGGTTTTCCTACCAGAGATGACCCCTAAAAATGTATGAAGACATTGAAGTCAAAGGTGGTATGTGAAGACATTCACATTGAAGACTATGACAAGAGAGGACATCGCGTGAAGACTATGGAGCGCGAAGACTTAGCAGTTTTGTCATTCTGTGTTTTTCTTTGTTGAGTCATAGGAACCACCGTACTGTTAAGTGCAGTCCAAGAGAACCAGTCAGAATGACTGAAGTGATGCTTAACCAAAATCCTATGTCTTCGAGTGAAGACAATGAGAGCAAATCTTATCTAGAGTTGGATAAGTCAGCTTTGCTTGTAGACCAAGTAAAGTTGCCGTGTGTGTTTGAAATCAGACCGTTGGAACACGTGTCAGTTCCTTAGTGACCAAGGGTCATTTCGGAAAAATCAGGTCGGGTTGCCTAGTGGCTATAAATAGCCCACCCCCTACAACCAAACGGTTGGCTGCTCAGAGTTAGTGTACGGCTTTTGTCGTTTGAGAGCAACCCACCTCGAAGCCTTTGAGAGAGAATTCCTTGCGAGGATAAAGCCCTAACCACCCAGAGCCAAAGAGTGTTAGGCATCACTGAAGTCTTTCTGTCTGTGTGATCTGAAGACTTATTACACTTGAGGACTGTGAATCCTCCAGCCGGTTAGGCGTCGCGTTCTGAGCATCCAAGAGTCATTGTGGATCGCCGGTGAACGAAGTCTGTGAAGGTTTGGGAGTCTACCTTGAAGACTTACCAAAGTGATTGGGCGAGGACTGGGTGTCCTTAGCTCAAGGGGAATAAGGTGAAGACGCATTCTTCTGAGTTGAATCTCAGCCTCCCTAACCAGACGTACAGTTGTCACAGCAACTGGAACTGGTCCAACAAATCATTGTCTTCAACGAGTCACTGGTTTCATCCTTCCCTCTCCTTTACTTACGGTTGGCCCTGGTGAAGTCATTGTATGATTGCATTATCTGTTGTCTTCACTAAGTGACTGCTTGTTCTGATTGGCTTCACACTATCTTCCTATCTGATCTAAACTGCCTAGCTGCTATTAGTCATTGTGCTTTCACTTCATTGAATATTTGACTATGGCTTGCTTAGTGTAGTCTACCTTCCGCTGCATGGATATAGGTTTATTTCTATCGTTTGTCTTCGAAACTTCCATGTTTTGAAGACTTTCATAAAAATCGCCTATTCACCCCCCTCTAGTCGATCACTAGCACTTTCAATTGGTATCAGAGCAAGGTACTCCCTTGTTCTGTGTGATTCGGTTTAACCACCTGGAGTTTTAGCTATGTCGACTGTAGGGATAATCAAAGTCTCCACTGCGTGCCCAGTCTTCGATGGAACTGGATATCCCTACTGGAAGAATAAGATGCGCATGCATCTTGAAGCCATTGATGTCGACCTATGGTATGTCGTCAAGAATGGCGTTCCCAAGGCTGGTGAAGGTGTCACCGCAGTTGATGTCAAGAAGTTCGTTCAACTGGACTCCACTGCCAAGAACATCATCTGTGGTCATCTGACCAAAGGACAGTATGGCCGTGTGAGTGCTTTGGAAACATCTAAGCTAGTCTGGGACTGGCTCTCCAAGGTCAACGAAGGCGTCTCAACCCAGAGAGATCAGAGAATCAGTGTCCTTCGCAACCTCTTCAACCGCTTCAAGAGAAATGACAATGAGAATGTCCAGCTCACCTTTGATCGACTCATTGACATCACCAATGAGCTTCAAGCCCTCGGCGCTACTGAGATCACCAAGCATGAAGTCGTCAAGACACTCCTGAGATCACTTGACATCTCGTTTGACACCCTAGCCCTGATGATTCAAGAACGTCCTGACTTCAAGACACTCAATCCGTTTGACATACTTGAGAGGCTCAACACACATGAGTTTCAGCTTTCTGAGGAAAGAGACAGCTACGGTCCCAACTATGGGCGAACTCGTGCCTTGAAGGCAAAAGTTGTCTCCTCATCTGAAGAAGAATTTGATAGCAGTTCTGATGATCCTGAAGACATTGGAAAGGAGCTTGCTATGCTTGTGAAGAAGTTCCAAAAATTCACCAAGAAGAAAGGCTTCAGAAAGTCCTCATGATCAAGCTCAAGGAATGATGAAGCTTCTGCTCATGACTACAAGAAGAGAACATGCCACAAGTGCAATAAACCTAGCCACTACATCTCTGAGTGTCCGCGGTGGGACAATGAGAACAAGAAGAAAAAGAAGAGAAAGGAGTATGATTTTGACAACAAGAAGAAGAAGAAATACTCAAAGTCTTCTTCCAAGTCTTCTTCAAAGTCTTCATCACACAAGAAGAACTCATCTGGCAAGGCTCGTGCGTTTGTTGGCAAGGAAATGGATTCAGAGGAGGAGTCCGCTTCTGAGGAGGCAGAGGTGGAGTCTAAGGAGGAGTCTGATTCTGGCATGGTAAGTCTGGCTACAGCCTACGTTGCCAAGTCCACCTTCAACACTGAAAACAATGACTCCGTCACCAACGCCGATGCTAATGACAAGGACAACTCCACTCCCACCTACTGCTTCATGGCACGTGGTGCCAAGGTAAACTCACGCGCCACTCACTATCAAACATCAAGTGAAGATGACTCTGATTGTGGTTCCAAACCCAGCTACAAAACACTTGCTAAAATTGCAACTGAACAACAGAAAGCTATGGAACATATTCAAAAACTATTAGACAAAAGTGATGACATGTTAGACGCTGAAATGACTCGATCTCAGTCCTTAATTGAAGACATAAAAAATCTTCATGTTAAGTATGAGGAACTTGAAAGTCGTCATGAAACGCTCTCAACAACTCATGAAAAGCTTTCCTATGATTATCTTCAAAGGAAGCAAGATCTTGAGAAATTGAGAGTGGCTCATGAAGATCTTCAAAAGGAAAACGAGTCACTTCGCGCCAAACAGATCAGTTCCGCTCAGGAAGGATTTGAACCACCATATCTTAAATGCCTTGAGCGTGATAACGCTACTTCTGTTGTTGAATGTTCTACTGCTGCTACTGTTGCAATATCTTCAACTGTTGATGTGGTAACTAACCCCTCTGCTGAGGATGCCACTGCTATTGCTGATGAGAATGCTAGGTTGAAGACATTGCTTGAAACAGGGATGTTCAAAAGTCTCAAAGGGCATTAGACATTATGTGATGTTCTCAAAAGGCAGATCCTGAACCGAAACCCTAGGAAAGAGGGTGTTGGGTTCGAAAGGAAAATGAATGTTGATGGCTCTTACTGGAAACCTGAGCAGTACCCCAAAACCACATGGGTTGCTGCAAAGGAACCTTTAGCGGATCCATCCACCCTATCTGGCTTCACTTGTGCTAATCCCATTGTTATTGATGAATCCTTTGATGCAAACTATAAACTGTTTAAGAATCAGAATGGTGAAGTGTTTGCCAGGTATATTGGTACTAACTGCAGGAATGGGCCGCCTATGAAGAAAGTCTGGGTGCCGAAGAGATGTTTGGAGAATCTTCCTGTGAATGTCGACATGACACCACACATGAGAAGACAAACCCCAAACCACAGGCTTCATACGGTCCAAAGGCTTCATACAGACAAAGGACTCACCTGAGTCGCACTAACGCAAATGTTTTGCAGGGAAACCTCACCCAGGCCTATGAATATGAGCGCATTTCATCAAACCGCCATGTTCATAAGACCAAGTACTACTCTTCTTATTCTTATGAGTACTATTGTCCACCTGCAAGACTTTTTGCTAGGGCTCCAAAGCCAAAGTTCTCAGATGCTGCACTTAGACTCATTGCTTCGAAGCCACCCTTGAAGATGTGGGTGGCTAAGAAAGCTTAACTCTCTTTTTGCAGGGAAAGGTCTCCAGCCGAAAACCAAAATCATCTGAAGCTATTGCTGGTGACCTTAAACATCTTGCAGGGTGCAAGATCAAATGCCCAAATGGTCTTATTATGTATTTTGTTCCTGAGTCGCTTGCTACTTGCCCTATCAGTCCTAACCTTGATCTAAGATTTCATAATCCAATTGCTCGTCAAATTTTTTTGCTTCACAATTCTCTTCGTGAAGCCTATCCCCCTAACTGCATTGTAGGGTACGACACCAGCTGCTTCAGAATGGATTATTGATAGTGGGTGTACTAATCACATGACTGGCAAGCGAAGTCTTCTTATGGACTCAACCTTACATCCATCTGACAAAAGTCACATCACATTTGCTGACACAGGTAAAAGCAAGGTATTGGGTCTAGATAGAGTTGCAATCTCAAGGGAGCAACACATGGATAAAGTCATGCTTGTTGAATCCCTTGGTTTCAACTTAGTGTCTGTCTCAATGCTTTGCGATTTAAACATGATTGTGATGTTTGGAAAATATAGTTGCCTTGTTCTAATGGAATCTGACAAGTCTCTAGTTTTTGAAGGGTATCGGAAAGATGATTTGTACATGGTAGATTTCTCAGCAGGACCACAACTTGCCGTATGTCTTTTAGCAAAAGCTTCAGAATGCTGGCTCTGGCATCGAAGGCTAGGGCATGCTGGCATGAGGAACCTGCACACTCTTGCAAGAAAGAAGCATGTCATAGGCATCGAGGGCATCAAGTTCAAGAAGGATCACTTATGCGGTGCCTGTGAAGCAGGAAAGATGACGAGGGCCAAGCATCCCTCGAAGACAATCATGACAACGACTCAACCCTTCGAACTGCTCCACATGGACCTTTTCGGTCCCACTCATTACTCAACTCTTACTACTATTTCTTGTCTCTATGGCTTTTTCATTGTTGATGATTATTCAAGATATACTTGGGTGCATATAATCCTCTACAAGACTGAAGTGCAGGATGTCTTCATACGCTTCGCCAATCGAGCCATGAACAACTATGGCGTCAAGATAAAGCACATCAGAAGTGACAACGGCACTGAATTCAAGAACACTGGGCTAGATACATATCTTGATACTTTGGGCATCACTCATGAATTCTCAGCTCCGTACATGCCACAGCAGAATGGCGTCGTTGATCGCAAGAACAGAACACTTATTGAGATGGCCCGGACGATGCTTGATGAATACAAGACTCCAAGAAAATTCTGGCCTGAAGCCATTGATACTGCATGCCATATCATCAACCGTGTTTATCTTCATAAGCTTCTCAACAAGACATCCTATGAGCTCCTTACTGGCAAGAAGCCAAATGTCAGTTACTTCAGAGTATTTGGTGCCAGGTGCTGGATCAAGGTTCCACATCACACTTCAAAATTTGCACTAAAAGCACATGAAGGTTTTATGCTTGGATATGGAAAGGATTCGCACTCCTACAGAGTCTTCAACCTCTTTCACTATAAAGTGGTTGAAACTGTGGATGTGAGGTTCGATGAGACTAATGGCTCGCAAAGAGAGCACCTGCCAAATGTGCTAGATGAAGTTCCATCCAGTGAATCAATCAAACTTATGGGAACTGGAGAAATCATACCATCTGAAGCTCAGCCTAAAGAGGAACTTATCATCTTCGCACCTGATCAACCTGAAGACAATGCTCAGCCTGAAGACAATCCTTCTAACGATGACAATGATCAGCAAGAGCAAAATCTTCGTCCTGTACATCCTCGTGTTGCAAATGAAGTGCAGATTGAGAGAATAATTGATAGCATCAATGCACCAGGTCCACTCACTCATTCAAGGGCAACACAGCTAGCAAATTTCTGTGGGCACTTCGCATTCGTCTCAATATCTGAACCCAAGAAAGTTGATGAAGCCTTCATGGAACCTGAATGGATTCAAGCTATGCAAGAAGAGCTTCAACAGTTTGAGCTAAATAATTTATGGGAACTGGTTAAGCGTCCTGATCCTCGTAAGCACAATATAATAGGCACTAAATGGATATATTGCAACAAACAAGATGAGCATGGTCAACTTGTCAGAAACAAAGCTCGTCTCGTTTCTCAAGGATACACTCAAGTTGAAGGGATTGACTTCGATGAAACATTTGCTCATGTGGCTAGGCTTGAAGCCATACGCATACTGTTGGCCTATGCAAATCATCATAACATTCTTCTGCATCAAATGGATGTGAAGAGCGCTTTTCTCAATGGCAAGATTGAAGAAGAAGTGTATGTTGCACAACCACCTGGCTTTGAAGATCCAAAACATCCTGACATGGTGTACAAGCTCAACAAGGCACTGTATGGCCTCAAACAAGCCCCTCGGGCTTGGTATGACACACTCAAAGACTTCCTGAAGAGGAAAGGCTTCAAACCTGGTTCCCTCGACCCCACTCTCTTCACTAAGACATATGATGGTGAACTGTTTGTGTGCCAAATATATGTGGATGACATTATCTTCGGCTGCACCAATCAGAAATACACTGACGAGTTTGGATACATGACGCAAGAGCAATATCAGATGTCCATGATGGGTGAGCTGAAGTTCTTCCTTGGTCTTCAAATACATCAGCAACGCAACGACATCTTTATATCTCAAGAGAAATACCTCAAAGATTGCCTGAAGAAATTTGGGATGCAAGATTGCAAAGGCTTCACGGCGCCAATGCGAGCCAAACATCATCTCGGTCCCGATGACAATGGTAAAGAGTTCGATCAAAAGGTATACCGCTCCATGATTGGTTCTTTGCTTTATTTATGTGCATCTAGGCCAGATATCATGCTTAGCTGTGAAGCGAATTCTCAGATATCTAGCTCAGACCCCAACACTAGGATTATGGTATCCAAAGGGCTCGGAGTTTGATCTAATTGGATTCTCGGATGCTGATTATGCTGGTGACTAGGTGGATTGCAAGTCTACATCAGGCACATGTCATTTTCTGGGACGATCACTTGTATGTTGGTCTCCAAAGAAGCAGAACTGTGTATCTCTCTCCACTGCTAAATCTGAATACATTGCTACTGGATCTTGCTGCGCCCAGCTTCTATGGATGAAGCAAACACTCAAAGACTATGGCATTCATCTGAAGCAAGTGCCACTCTACTGCGACAATGAAAGCGCCATCAAGATTGCCAACAACCCAGTTCAGCACTCGAAGACAAAGCACATTGAAATTCGTCATCACTTTCTCAAAGATCATGTAATGAAGGAAGATATTGATATCATACACGTCAACACTGAAGAGCAATTGGCAGATATCTTCACCAAGCCCTTGGATGAGAAGAGGTTTTGCAAGTTACGGTGTGAGCTAAATATGTTGGAATCCTCAAATGTCCTGTGATCAGGCACACATCCTAACACTTAAGCATGTTGATGACATAGATGTGCAACACACGAAGTAAAGTATGTCTTCAATCAATGAAGACTTACATTCTGAGTGTGAATACATTAACATGGAACTTGACTTCAGAGCGCCACGATAATTGTGCGTTGTGTCTGGGTCTAATACTTCCTATACGGTGGCTAACGCCACCACCAAATTCTTCTGTTTGAAGTGTTTTACTCATGGCGTTACATCTGCTATGTCTTCACATTTGGATTGTCTTCAATTTCAACTTGTCTTCATGATTATCTTAACTATGCTGATTTGATTGTCTTCTGATATATACATATTTGTGTTCTGTCCTCTACAACATTCACTTATAGCTATGTCTTCCTTGTTGAATTTTTTGAACTAAGTGAATGTGATCGGACCCTAATCTCTCTATGCTCTCTATCTCAACCTCTATCTGTCCAAGTCATATGCATTCTATTGAAACTGTCGAATGTCTTCTCTGCGTCCTTGTCAGCAGAAGACACAGAGACAAACATTAATCCGTTTTCAATGCTAAATCCTTTCACCTGAAACCCGGAGAAGTGGGAACGACCACCCGACAATCCAGGCGTGCGTGGGAACGTGGAACAACCTCCGATGTGTTGCATGATAGCCACGTGTCCTTCAGATGTGAATCGCCAGGGGCACCTGTGTAATAATATTGTGTCGTCCCTATCCCTATAAATACATGCCTCACCACAGTCATTATCCTTTCTTCCACTCTCGCACAAAACCCTAGCGCCACCGCTAGCTCTCGACGACGCCGGTGATGAAGCGCTTAGCTGCCGCGACTTCACCGATGCCATCCTCACGCCGGCCACGGTCTTCGTCCTCTCCGCCGCCGCCGTAGGAGTCCTCCGTCGCCAAGATAGGGCACGGTGGATTGAACTGCTCGGTCTCCTACTCTTCCCATCTAGCAGTTCATCGTGTGGTAAATAAAACTCTCTTTTTACCATCTTGTTGATCCTAAGAGATTCATCTTGTTCACCAAAAGTGGTTTCTGCCTACTCAATGTTAGATCTATCATGTCTGTATCTCATATAATGCCTAGTATATTCACTTAAGCTTCATAACGAGTTAGATTCCTCACTTGTACCTATTCCTGGATTCGTACAAATCTGGAACCAACCCCAAACACATAAGTGAATGTCTTCGCACTATGTGGTCAATGTCTTCAAACTGATTTACCTTCAAAATCTTCTAAGAATGCATATGACCTCTCCTCTTCCCTCGCATCTCTAATGCTGTCACAGGTACATGTCCATGGGAGAATCCCTTGGTTCTCATAGTCTGCATTCGTTTGCAGAATTCTTACAGCATCACATTAACTCTCTCGAAGCCAGTTCCTGTTTGACCAGCAAGCGGAAGCCTTTGAACATGTTGACGCCATTCAATTTGAAGTTCATGGCTACAGAGAAATCAGCAAGGAAGGGTGGCAGACAGCGTCGAGGGGGGACATCAAGAGATCTGCCTGATGACCTCTCAGAGCTGTACAAGACAGATCCAGAAGAGGATTACAATCAGCGCAAGACACGAATCCAATGGATTCGAAGATATTGGGCCAAACAATGGTTTAAATACAAGTTGTGACCCAGGAGTATGCTGAGAAGAATGCCATCAAGAGTCCTTGGGGTGACATTCTCTTCCGAAATCTTCAACCCAAGACCAGAGCTGAAGCCATTGCTCAGGGTTTCTATCCATGTATGGTCCGTGGACCACAGCCTGACAATGCCGACCCATCATCACTGCTCTGGTGTCGTGACGATAATCTCTTCAAGCGCAACTTCCAGCACGCAAAGGCATCGGCCAAGGAAAACAAGAAGTCATTGGGACTAGACTTCAACCCTGGTCCTTCTGCTCCACGGGCTGACGGCACACGCGATGCTGAACCCAATATCGTCGGACCTTTCTACAACCTTGATGGTCTTATCACTCACATTTCTGTTCAAGGTGCCAAAGTAGATCATTTTGATGATGATGCCAACACTGATGAAGCCCCAGCTCCTGCTTCAAAGCCGCAGAAGCCAAAGAAGGCTAGAGCTTCAAAGTCAACTGCTCCTCCAAAAGCTTCACGTGTGAAGCCACTGGCTACTGCACCTCCTGAAGACAGTGTGCAGTCTGAAGATCTATCACGTATCTCCAAGAAGACGGAGATGAAAAAGAATACTAATCAGGCATTGACTCCTGCTACCATTTTGTGAGACGAACACATTGACCTGTCCAGTGATGAAGATCTTGCAGATGACGCTCTTGAGCAACTGATTAAGAGCAAGGAAGAAGCAGAAATCTTCAATGATTTGCCTCTCTTTGACGTGGCAATCATCCACAACTTCATTGATGAGTGGTTTGAAACCCCCAATCTCAGCTTTGATGATCTGCAACTTCCAATTGGCCCCAGCGTCTCTTTCACTGGCGCCATGGCTTCTGAGCTAGCTCTAGCTCAGCGCATCATTGAACTGAAGCAAAAGATCGACTATGAGAAAGCTCAGTTCAAGAAGCACATGGCAAAGCTTAGCGTGCAAGATGTCAAAAACTTCAAGGTTATGATGCACGAGCTCAAGGAAGCCTTTCTCAAGAAACGAGAAGAAGCCAAAGGTTCTCGTGAGCGCATGAAGAGTCTAGCTGACAAGTGCGTGCAAGCCTACAATGAAGCTGAGAAGCGCAAGGCTCTTGGGCGTCCTGGCATCGACCCCAAAATGGATGCAAAGAAGAAGAAGAAGCCATTGACTGACAAATCTGCACCTTCAAGGCAGGAAGAACCCCGCATTGTCTTCCCAAGCAGCATGTCCGGCTCGAAGCCAAAGGTCACGTCCACCGCTTCAGACCTGAAGAAGACAAGGGTTGCCGAGGCTGAAGCCAGAAAGAAGAAAAATCATGACGCTTCTGATGTCGCTCCCTTCAAGAAGAAGCGCAAAACCAAGAAAGATCAGGCTGCTCCCACAGAGCCCCTTGTTGTCGAGCCCATCTCGGTTGCTCATCCTAACTCTTCGCATCAAGAACGACGGATGATAGTTCATGAGCCTGCTTCCACAGAGGCTCATGAAGCTGAAGACTTTCCAGTAGTTGACCCCACCACTATTGAAGACATTGGTCACCATGACAATGTTGGTAGTTCTTCCTTAGATCAAGCACAACTTGGTATCATCGCTTGTTCTCACGAACATCAAACTCATCAGCATTGGTCGTCCTCTGACGCCAATTGCTCAGGATACATCATGGGCTGATCACCCACAACAACAAGAAACCCCTAGTACTCCCCAACAACAAGTCACCCCACCAGTGCAAGAAGAAGAGGATGACTTTGAGGCCCAGCCAACTCCATTTTCACAAGCGTCGCCAGCGTTACGCAGGCTTCGCAAAGGACCAAGGCCCCAAGTCCCTCTTTTGAGCATTTCAGAAGGAGAAGTGCACCACCAATCTGTTGCACGTTAGGTGTTCCCCGAAGCCACTCCTACTGTGTACGTATCCGAGTCTGAAGCTAAAGTTGCTAAAGACAATCCGGCTGCATCAGCCGAAGAGAAACAAGCAGAAGAATGTGTCCCTACTTCCCCCATCACTGAAGAAGTTGTTCCTGAAGTGAACGTGTCAGTGCCCGACCCTCCAGCTCCTCAAGTGGAGGTTGAGAATCCTGAGGCTGCCACCACTAACACCACTGAAGCCAATGACGTGGTCATGGCTGAAGACAGTGTGGAGCCTGCACCTAACACTGTGCCAGAAGCCAATGAAGCCAATGATGCACCTGCAACAGATGTGCAGCCTGACGCCTCTGTTGATGCCACTACTCCTGTTCCGCCACCAAGGCCACATACTATTGAGCAAGCATACAACTATGGTCAGCTCATCACTGTCAAATGGCCTCTTCTTGTTCCTCCACCTGCTGCTGGTCCCCAATTTGACTATCACGTCGAGCGCAGGCCTTAGGTTCAGAAGCCAATGCCAAGGCTGCCTAGGTTTCCAGGCATTGCATCTGCACCCGGATCATTCAATATCAATGGCTTCAAAGCACACAACACCTTCTTCAATAGCGCCAAGAACCCCTACTCTAAGGCAAAAATATCTTCTGATCGGTTCTGGAGCTATCGGCAGCGCAGTTATTACTCATGCATCTTGTACAATCAAGGTCGCATTTTTCCCCATATGCATCTTGACACTGAAGCCATAACTGGTCTGCCCTGTTTGGAAGAAGCGCTGGATTGCTTCAGAGAATCTGTCTTGTTGCAGTTCATCACTGACAAGGAGCACTGGAACGAAGAATTACTGCTCCAATTCTATGCCACTCTTCATATTCGTGGCTACAACAGGGATCCGAAGACTTGGGTCCTTGAGCGGATGACAGGCAATGTTCATCACGAAGCCAAAGCCTTTAATATCATTGAGCTCACTGGCCTGCCCACTCCAGGAGATCTTTATGAACCTGGTTGTCAGCTTCATAGTGCTGCTATGGAAAGCATTTTTCACAAGCCTAAATCCAACATGAGTCAGATGCTTAGCATGATGAAGCCTTTGCCTCCAGATGCTGAATATCCTAAGGAGTTCTTTGTTAAAGACCTGAGTATCTGCCATGCACTATCTATCACATCATAAGGCAAACTCTCTGGCCCATCAAAGGACATTCTCCACATGCAAAGCTGGAAGGTGCAATGAAGACTTTGGTCTTCCATATTCTTCACGGCAAAAGCTTCAATGCACAAGACTTCTTCATCCGCCAACTTGCTGCATCCGGATCTGATCTCTTTGGCTTGAAGTTTTACGCTCCATGGATTATGCGTCTGATCAAACTACACTCAGCTGTCACCTATTAGCCCTCTGCTCGCAATCATCGGATTTTTCTACCTGACGTCGATATGTCAGTTGAATCCATCTATCCAGAGCCAGCCAAGGAGCCCCTTAGTCTTCAGAATGCTGATAAGAAAAGTTTCACTCAACACATTGAAGGCGACCCAGCAGTCACTCGTGTTTATCCTCTGGCTGGTACTACCCATGCACCTCATCGTGCCCTCATTAAAGCCACTGAAAGCACCATTGCACAACGGCCCAAGAAGCGATCTCGTGTTCTCAATGACTGAGAGCTTCTGGTTGCCCTTCATCAGAAACAGGATAAGCATCATGACTGACTAAAGCGCCAAATGCAAAGCCTCTTGGTGGACGTAAACATGATTCGCAACCTTGCCACCAAGAATGCCTTTGTCGCTCATGAAACTTGTCGGTGTACATGGAAAGGGCTGACGCTTATGTGTTCTGAAGATGATCTTCAAGATGATGGTTTCTCTGAACGCTTCAAGTTTGACTCAACACCTCCGAGAAGGACCTTGCTGCGGTGTACTCCGTCTCTTGAAGACTCTGAGTTCTCCTCCTCTGCTGCAACAGTGAATGCACGTGTCATCGATGACGAAGACGATGCTACCTCACCACCTTCGGCGCGAATCACCACTGCACCGAGTTCGTCTGCACCGCCAACCAACTCCGATGACCCTGCTGCTTCACCAACTCCTCATGGGAACGAGTAGGTGCTCTATGTCTTCAAACCTTTTTGGTCCTTACTCACAAAAGGGGGAGAAGCATATGAGTTTGATAGTCTTCAAGCGGGTCCATATGGGCGGTGGTTTTATATTTTGCCTAGTGTTTATAACTCTCACGTTTTGATACATTTGGTTCTTTGAGTTGAAACACTCAAACTCGATGGTCGTCTGCTACTTATTTGCTTTTCTGTGATGCGATGATAAATTCCGCATGAGTGACGATAAATTCCGCACTTAGATCATTTTGCAGACGTCCATTTTTCATTATGCATGTCATTATCTTCGTTACATCATATCTTGCATAATGAATTGTCATCATAGGTTGAAGAGGATCTCCACAAGTACAACCTGCCATGTGCATTTGCATTCCTAAAGCAAATTACTTATATGCACATCTTCAGGGGGAGCCCTTGCAACTTATGAAGACAATACCCTATCCTTTACAATTTCACATATTTTATTCCCCGTTGAAAACTGCAACCAGTTTGTCATCAATCACCAACAAGGGGGAGATTGTAAGTGCATCTAGTGCCACCCCTAGTTGGTTTTGGAGTATTGACGACAAACCTAGTTGAGGGACTAATGTGTTTGTGAGAATTTTAGGATAACACAGGTAGAAGTCCCTCATTGATTCGGTTTTCCTACCAGAGATGACCCCTAAAAATGTATGAAGACATTGAAGTCAAAGGTGGTATGTGAAGACATTCACATTGAAGACTATGACAAGAGAGGACATCGCGTGAAGACTATGGAGCGCGAAGACTTAGCAGTTTCATCGCTCTGTGTTTTTCTTTGTTGAGTCATAGGAACCACCGTACCATTAAGTAGGGTCCAAGAGAACCAGTCAGAATGACTGAAGTGATGCTTAACCAAAATCCTATGTCTTCGAGTGACGACAATGAGAGCAAATCTTATCCAGAGTTGGACAAGTCAGCTTTGCTTGTAGACCAAGTAAAGATGCCATGTGTGTTTGAAATCTGACCGTTGGAACACGTGTTAGTTCCTTAGTGACCAAGGGTCATTTCAGACAAATCAGGTCGGGTTGCCTAGTGGCTATAAATAGCCCACCCCCTACAACCATAAATGGTTGGCTACTCAGAATTAGTGTACGGCTTTTGTCGTTTGAGAGCAACCCACCTCGAAGCCTTTGAGAGAGAATTCCTTGCGAGGATAAAGCCCTAACCACCCAGAGCCAAAGAGTGTTAGGCATCACTGAAGTCTTCCTGTCTGTGTGATCTGAAGACTTATTACACTTGAGGACTGTGAATCCTCCAGCTGGTTAGGCGTCGCGTTCTGAGCATCCAAGAGTCATTTTGGATCGCCGGTGAACGAAGTCTGTGAAGGTTTGGGAGTCTACCTTGAAGACTTACCAGAGTGATTGGGCGAGGACTGGGTGTCCTTAGCTCAAGGGGAATAAGGTGAAGACGCAGTCTTCTGAGTTGAATCTCAGCCTCCCTAACCAGACATACAGTTGTCACAGCAACTAGAACTGGTCCAACAAATCATTGTCTTCAACGAGTCACTGGTTTCATCCTTCCTCTCCTTTACTTACGGTTGGCCCTGGTGAAGTCATTGTATGATTGCATTATCTTTTGTCTTCACTGAGTGACTGATCGTTCTGATTGGCTTCACACTATCTTCCTATCTGATCTAAACTGCCTAGCTGCTATTAGTCATTGTGCTTTCACTTTATTGAATATTTGACTATGGCTTGCTTAGTGTAGTCTACCTTCCGCTGCATGGTAATAGGTTTATTTCTATCGTTTGTCTTTGAAACTTCCATGTTTGAAGACTTTCATAAAAATCGCCTATTCACCCCCACCCCCCTCTAGTCGATCACTAGCACTTTCACTGATGCAGCCGGAATATCTTCAGCCATTTTGGCTTCAAACTCAGACACGTGCATACTGGGAGTGACTTGGGGCCTTGGTCCTTTGCGAAGCCTGCGTAATGCCAGCGATGCTTGCGGAGATGGAGTGTGCTGGGCCTCAAAGTCATCGTCATCTTGCACTCGTGAGGTAGCTTGCGGTTGGGGAGAACTTGGGGTGTCTTGTCGTTGTGGGTGATCAGCCCACAATGCATCTTGAGCAGTTGGCATCAGAGGACGACCAATGCTGATGAGTTCATTTTGCATGAGCACAGGCGCGGATACCAATTGGTGCTCGATCTAAGGAAGGACTTCATCATCTTTAACATTGTCGTGAGGACCAATGTCTTCAGCTGCGGTGGTGTCAACAGCTGGATTGTCTTCAGCTTCAGGAGCCTCTGGAGAAGCAGGCTCATGAACTATCACTCGGCGTTCTTGATTTTCAGACGCAGGACGAGCCACTAAGATTGGCTCGACCTCAAGGGGCTCTATGGGAGCAGCCCGATCTCTCTTCTTGGTTTTGCGTTTCTTAGTTGGAGGAGCATCATCAGTGGTGCCCTTGGTTTTGTGCTTTCTGGCTTCAGCTTCAGCTGCCCTTGTTTTCTTCAGTTCTGAAGCCACTGTGGGGACCTTAGGCTTTGAGCCTGTCATACTGGCTGGAAAGACAATTGGATGTACTTCCTGCCTTGGTGCTTCGGGTTCTGCCATAGCTGGCTTCTTCTTCTTGGGCGCCATTCTGGGGTCGATGCCTAGTCACCCCAAGGCCTTGCGCTTTTCAGCTTCATTGTATCCTTGGACACATTTAGCAGCAAGATCCTTCATGCGCTCATGAGAACCTTTGGCTTCTTCGCGTTTGGTTCGGAATGCTTCCTTAAGCTCATGCATCATGGTCTGGAAGTTCTGAATGTCTTCAACATTGAGCTTGGCCATATGCTTCTTGAACTGAGCCTTTTCATAATATATCTTATGCTTCAGCTCAACAATCTTCTGAGCTAGAGCCAGCTCAGCAGCAATGGCTCCGTGGAAGGAGACGCTGAGGCCAATGGGAAGCTGAAGATCATCAAAGCTAATATTTGGGCTGTCAAACCACTCATCAATGAATGTGTTGATGATTTCAACATCAAAGAGAGGAAGGTTATTGAAGATTTCTGCCTCTTGCTTGCTCTTGATCAACTGCTCAAGAGCGTCATCGCCAAGATCGTCGTCGCTGGACAGATCAATGGCGTCATTCTCATTTCGTAGAACAGCAGCAGGGGTCAGTGCTTGGCTGGTGCGTTGCATGGGCATCTTCACTTTGGAGGGCTTGGAGATGCGTGACAGATCTTCAGACTACACACTGTGTTCAGGAGGTGCAGTGGCCAGAGGCTTCACCCGTAAGACCTTTGGTGCAAGGACAGGCTTTGAAGCTTTAGGCTTCTTCAGTTTCTTTGGCTTCGGTGGTGTAGACGCTTCGTCAGATTCAGCATCGCCTGCAGGTTGATCCACGACTGCCCCTTGAACCATAATATGAGTGATGAGACCTTCCAGGTTGTAGAAGGGCCCAACAAGATTGGGTTCAGCGTCGCGTGAGCCATCGACACGAGGAGCAGAGGGACCTGGGTTGAAGTCTAATCCCCGCGACTTCTTGTTTTCTTTGGCAGAGTTCCTTGCAAACTGAAGGTTACGCTTGAACAGATTGTCGTCGCGACACCATAGCAATGACGATGGGTCTGCATCTACAGGCTGAGGTCCACGGACCATGCAGGGATAGAAGCCTTGTTCAATGGCTTCAGCTCTGGACCTGGGTTGAAGATTTTTGTATAGGATGTCTCCCCACGGTCGCTTGATGGCATTCTTCTCAGCATACTCCTGGGTCACGAACCTGTACTTGAACAACTGTTCTACCCAATATCTTCGAATCCATTGGATTCGAGTTTCCGGCTGATTGTAGTCCTCCTCTGGATTTGTCTTGTACAGCTCATAGAGGTCAAGAGGCAAATCTCTTGAGGTGTTGCCACGATGCTGTCTGCCACCCTTCCTTGCAGATTTTTCTGGTGCCATGAAGTTTAGACTAAAAGGCTTCAAAACTGTCAAAGTCTTCCATCTACTAGTCAGACAAGAACTGGCTTTAGGGGAATTTATATGATGCTGTAAGAATTCTGCAGATGAATGCAGACTATGAGAACCAAGGGATTCTCCCACGGACATGTACCTGTGACAGCATTAAGGTGCGAGGGAAGGGGAAGAGGTCATATGCATTCTCAGAAGATTTTGAAGATAAATCAGTTTAGAAGACATTGACCTCATAGTGCGAAGACATTCACTCATAGATAGAGAGTTGGTTCCAGATTTGTACGAATCCACGAATAAGTACAAGTGAGGAATCTAACTACTTTGTGAAGCATAAGTGAACATACTAGGCATATTGTGAGATGCAGTATGAAATAGATCCAACTTGTGTGAATAGAAACTGCTTGTGGTAGAAAAGGATGAATCTATCAGATCAAAGAGACCATAAAAAGGAGGTTGTATTTACCACTCGAGGAACTGCTAGACGGAGTGGGAGAGGAGGTCGAGTAGTTCGATCTTCCGTGCCCTAACTTGACGACGGAGGACACCTATGGCGACGACGGAGAAGACGATGTCCGCGGTCGGCGTGAAGATGGCGTCGGTGAGGTCGCGGCAGTGAAGCGCTTCGTCGCCGGCATCGTCAAGGGCTAGTGGTAGCGCTAGGGTTTGTGCGAGAGTGGAAGAAGGGAGAATGACTGTGGTGAGGCGTGTATTTATAGGGATAGGGACGGCATAGTGTTATTACACAGGTGCCCCTGGTGGTTCACATCTGAAGGACACGTGGATATCATGCAACACATCGGAGGTTGTTCCACGTTCCCACTCACGCCTGGATTGTCGGGTGGTCGTTCCCACTTCTCCGAGTTTCAGGTGAAAGGATTTAGCATTGAAAATGGATTAATGTTTGTCTCTATGTCTTCTGCTGACAAGGATGCAGAGAAGACATTTTTACAGTGTCAATAGAATGCATATGATTTGGATAGATAGACTAAGGAAAGAAGCATAGAGGGGTTAGGGTCCGATCACATTCACTTATTTCAAAAGATTCGGCAAGAAGCCATAGCTATAAGTGAATGATGTAGAGGACAGAAACCAAATCAGTATGTTGAAGATAAACATGAAGCCATGTTAACATTGAAGACAAACAGAAAGCGAAGACTTTGCAAATGTAACGCCAACAGAAAGTATTCCAAACAGGAGTTTGGTGGTGGCGTTACCCACCGTATAGGAAATATTAGACCCAGACACGGCGCACAATTATCGTGGCGCTCCGGAGTCAAATTCCATGTTAATATATTCACACTTAGAATGTAAGTCTTCATTGATTGAATACATATGTTACTTCGTGTGTTGCACATCTAAGTCATCAACATGCATAAGTGTTAGGATGTGTGCCTGATCACAGGACATTTGAGGATTCCAAGATATTTAGCTCACACCGTAACTTGCAAAACCTCTTCTCATCCAAGGGCTTTGTGAAGATATCTGCCAGTTGCTCTTCAGTGTTGACGTGTATGATATCAATATCTTCCTTCATGACATGATCTCTGAGAAAGTGATGATGAATTTCAATGTGCTTTGTCTTTGAGTGCTGAACTGGGTTGTTAGCAATCTTGATGGCGCTTCCGTTGTCGCAGTAGAGTGGCACTTGCTTTACATAATGCCATAGTCCTTGAGTGTTTGCTTCATCCATAGAAGCTGAGCGCAGCAAGATCCAGCAGCAATGTATTCAGATTCAGCAGTGGAGAGAGATACATAGTTCTGCTTCTTTGAAGACCAACATACAAGTGATCGTCCCAGAAAATGACATGTGCCTGATGTAGACTTGCGATCCACCTTGTCACCGGCATAATCAACATCCGAGAATCCAACTAGATCAAACTCTGAGCCCTTTGGATACCATAATCCTAGTGTTGGGGTGTGAGCCAAATATCTAAGAATTCGCTTCACAGCTAAGTGATGTGATTCCTTTGGTGCCGCTTGGAACCGGGCACACATGCAAACGCTAAGCATGATATCTGGCCTAGATGCACATAAATAAAGCAAAGAACTAATCATGGAGCGGTATACCTTTTTATCGAACTCTTTACCATTGTCGTCGGGACCCAGATGGTGTTTGGCTGGCATTGGCATCGTGTAGCCTTTGCAGTCTTGCATTCCAAATTCTTTAGGCAATCTTTGAGGTATTTCTCTTGAGATGTGAAGATGTCGTTGCGTTGCTGGCGTATTTGAAGACCAAGGAAGAACTTCAGCTCACCCATCATGGACATCTGATATTGCTCTTGCATCATATATCCAAACTCTTCACTTTATTTCTGGTTAGTGCAGCCGAAGATAATGTCATCCACATATATTTGGCACACAAACAGTTCACCATCATATGTCTTCGTGAAGAGGGTGGGATCCAGGGAACCAAGTTTGAAGCCTTTGCTCTTCAGGAAGTCTTTGAGTGTGTCATACCAAGCTCAAGGGGCTTGTTTAAGGCCATACAGTGCCTTGTTGAGCTTGTAAACCATGTCAGGATGTTTTGGATCTTCAAAGCCAGGCGGTTGTGCAACATACACTTCTTCTTCAATCTTGCCATTAAGAAAGACGCTCTTCACATCCATTTGATACAGAAGAATGTTATGATGATTTGCATAGGCCAGCAGTATGCGTATAGCTTCAAGCCTGGCCATAGGAGCAAATGTTTCATCGAAATCAATTCCTTCAACTTGAGTGTATCCTTGAGCAACGAGACGAGCTTTGTTTCTGACAACTTGACCATGCTCATCTTGCTTGTTGCGATATATCCATTTAGTGCCTATTATATTGTGCTTACGAGGATCAGGACGCTTGACCACTTCCCATACGTTATTCAACTCAAACTGTTGAAGGTCTTCTTGCATAGCTTGAATCCATTCAGGTTCCATGAAGGCTTCATCAACTTTCTTGGGTTCAAATATTGAGACAAATGTGAAGTCCCCACAGAAATTTGCTAGCTGTGTTGCCCTTGAACGAGTGAGTGGACCTGGTGCCTTGATGCTATCAATTATTCTCTCAATATGTACTTCATTTGCAACACGAGGATGAACAGGACGAAGATTTTGCTCTTGCTGATCATTGTCATTGTTAGAACTTAGAAGGATTGTCGTCAGGCTGAGCATTGTCTTCAGGTTGATCTAGTGCAGTGATGATGAGTTCCTCTTCAGGCTGAGCTTCAGACGATATGATTTCTCCAGTTCCCATGAGTTTGATGGTTTCACTGGATGGAGCTTCATCTAGCACATTTGGCAGGTGCTCTATTTGCGAGCCGTTAGTCTCATCGAACCGCACATCCATAGTTTCAACCACTTTATAGTGAAAGAGGTTGAAGACTCTGTAGGAGTGCAAATCCTTTCCATATCCAAGCATAAAACCTTCATGTGCCTTCGGTGCAAACTATGAAGTGTGATGTGGATCCTTGATCCAGCACCTGGCACCAAATACTCTGAAGTAACTGACATTTGGCTTCTTGCTAGTAAGGAGCTCATAGGATGTCTTGTTCAGAAGCTTGTGAAGATAAACACGGTTGATGATATGGCATGCAGTATCAATGGCTTCAGGCCAGAACTTTCTTGGAGTCTTGTATTCATCGAGCATCGTCCGGGCTATCTCAATAAGTGTTTTGTTCGTGTGTTCCACGATGCCATTCTGCTGCGGCGTATACGGAGCTGAGAATTCATGAGTGATGCCCAAAGTATCAAGATAAGTGTCTAGGCCAGTGTTCTTAAATTCAGTGCCATTGTCACTTCTGATGTGCTTGATCTTGACGCCATAGTTGTTCATGGCTCGATTGGCGAAGTGTCTGAAGACATCCTGCACTTCAGTCTTTTAGAGGATTATATGCACCCAAGTATATCTTGAATAATCATCAACAATGACAAAGCCATAGAGACAAGCAGTAGTAGTAAGAGTTGAGTAGTGAGTGGGACCGAAGAGGTCCATGTGGAGTAGTTCGAAGGGTTGAGTCGTTGTCATGATTGTCTTTGAGGGATGCTTGGCCCTCATCATCTTTCCTGCTTCACAGGCACCGCATAAGTGATCCTTCTTGAACTTGACGCTCTCGATGCCTATGACATGCTTCTTCTTTGCAAGAGTGTGCAAGTTCCTCATGCCAGCATGCCCTAGCCTCTGATGCCAGAGCCAGCATTCTAAAGCTTTTGCTAGAAGACATACGGCAAGTTGTGGTCCTGCTGAGAAATCTACCACGTACAAATCATATTTCCGATACCCTTCAAAGACTAGAGACTTGTCAGATTCCATTAGAACAAGGTAACGATATTTTTCGAATATCACAATCATGTTTAAGTCGCAAAGCATTGAGACACAAATTAAGTTGAAACCAAGGGATTCAACAAGCATTACTTTATCCATGTGTCGATCCCTTGAGATTGCAACTCTACCTAGACCCAATACCTTGCTTTTACCAGTATCAGCAAATGTGATGTGACTCTTGTCAGATGGTCGTAAAGTTGAGTCCATGAGAAGACTTCGCTTGCCAGTCATGTGATTAGTACACCTACTATCAATAATCCATTCTGAAGCAGCTAGTGTCATATCCTACAGTGCAGTTAGGAGGATAGGCTTCACGAAGAGAATTGTGAAGCATAAACATTTGACGAGCAAGTGGATTATGAAAGCTTAGATCGAGGTTAGGACTGATAGGGCAAGTAGCAAGCGACTCAGGAACAAAATACATAATAAGACCATTTGGGCATTTGGTCTTGCGCCCTACAAGATGTTTAAGGTCCCCAGCAATAGCTTTAGGCGAATTTGATTTTCGGCTGGAGACCCTTCCCTTCAAAAGAGAGTTAAGCTTTCTTAGCCACCCACATCTTCAAGGGTGGCTTCTAAGCAATGAGTCTAAGTATAACATCTGAGAACTTTGGCTTTGGAGCCCTAGCAAATAGTCTTGCAGGTGGACAATAGTACTCATAAGAATAAGCAGAGTAGTTCTTGGTCTTATGAACATGGCGGTTTGATGAAACGTGCTCATATTCATAGGCCTGAGTATGGTTTCCCTGCAAAACATTTGCGTTAGTGCGACTCAGGTGAGTCCTTTGTCTGTATGAAGCCTTTGGACCATATGAAGCCTATGGTCTGGGGTTTGTCTTCTTCACTTGTGGTGTCATGACGACATTCACAGGAAGATTCTCCAACAACTTTTTCGGCACCCAGACTTTCTTCATAGGTGGCCCATTCCTGCAGTTAGTACCAATATACCTGGCAAATACTTCACCATTCTGATTCTTAAACAGTTTATAGTTTGCATCAAAGGATTCATCAATAACAATGGGATTAGCACAAGTGAAGCCAGACAGGGTGGATGGATCCACTGAAGGTTCCTTTGCAGCAACCCATGTGGTTTTCAGGTACTGCTCAGGTTTCCAGTAGGAGCCATCAGCATTCATTTTCCTTTCGAACCCAACACCCTCTTTCCTAGGGTTTCGGTTCAGGATCTGCCTTTTGAGGACATCACATAGTGTCTGATGCCCTTTGAGACTTTTGTACATCCCTGTTTCAAGCAATGTCTTCAACCTAGCATTTTCATCAGCAATAGCAGTGGTATCCTCAGCAGAGGGGTTAGTTACCACATCAACAGTTGAAGATATTGCAATAGTAGCAGCAGTAGAACATCCAGCAACAGAAGTAGCGTTGTCATGCTCAATGCATTTAAGACATGGTGGTTCAAATCCTTCCTGAGCGGAACTGATCTGTTTGGCACGAAGTGACTCGTTTTCCTTTTGAAGATCTTCATGAGCCGCTCTCAATTTCTCAAGTCTTGCTTCCTTTGAAGATAATCATAGGAAAGCTTTTCATGAGTTGTTGAGAGCGTTTCATGACGACTTTCAAGTTCCTCATACTTAACATGAAGATTTTTTATGTCTTCAATTAAGGACTGAGATCGATTCATTTCAGCGCCTAATGGGTCATCGCTTTTGTCTAACAATTTTTGAATATGTTCCGTAGCTTTCTGTTGTTCAGTTGCAATTTTAGCAAGTGTTTTGTAGTTGGGTTTGGAACCACAATCAGAGTCATCTTCACTGGATGTTTGATAGTGAGTAGTGCGTGTGTTTACCTTGGCACCGCGTGCCATGAAGCAGTAGGTGGGAGCGGAGTAGTCCTTGTCATTTGCATCGGCGTTGGTGATGAAGTCATTGTCTTCAGTGTTGAAGATGGACTTGGCAACGTATGCTGTAGCTAGACTTGCAACGCCAGAATCGGACTCCTCCTCAGACTGCACCTCCGCCTCCTCAGAAGCGGACTCCTCCTCTGAATCCATTTCCTTGCCAACAAACGCACGAGCCTTGCTAGATGAGCTCTTCTTGTGTGATGAAGACTTTGAGGAAGACTTGGAAGAAGACTTTGAGTATTTCTTCTTCTTGTCGTCAGAATCATATTCCTTGCTCTTCTTCTTCTTGTTATTCTCATTGTCCCACTGTGGACACTCAGAGATGTAGTGGCCAGGTTTCTTGCACTTGTGGCATGTTCTCTTCTTGTAGTCATGAGCAGAAGCTTCATCATTCCTTGAGCTTGATCGTGAAGACTTTATGAAGCCTTTCTTCTTGGTGAATTTTTGGAACTTCTTCACAAGCATAGCAAGCTCCTTTCCAATGTCTTCAGGATCATCAGAACTGTTGTCAGATTCTTCTTCAGATGAGGAGACAACTTTTGCCTTCAAGGCACGAGTTCGCCCATAGTTGGGACCGTAGATGTCTCTTTTCTCAGAAAGCTGAAACTCATGTGTGTTGAGCCTTTCAAGTATGTCAGACGGATCGAGTGTCTTGAAGTCAGGGCGTTCTTGAATCATCAGGGCTAGGGTGTCAAATGAGCTATCAAGTGATCTCAGGAGTGTCGTGAAGACTTCATGCTTGGTGATCTCAGTAGCGCCGAGGGCTTGAAGCTCATTTGTGATGTCAGTGAGTCGATCAAACGTGAGCTGAACATTCTCATTGTCGTTTCTCTTGAAGCGGTTGAAGAGGTTGCGAAGGACACTGATTCTTTGATCTCTCTGGGTTGAGACGCCTTCGTTGACCTTGGAGAGCCAGTCCTGGACTAGCTTAGATGTTTCCAGAGCACTCACACGGCCATACTGTCCTTTGGTCAGATGACCACAGATGATGTTCTTGGCCGTGGAGTCCAGTTGAATGAACTTCTTAACATCAGTAGCGGTGACACCTTCACCGTCCTTGGGGACGCCATTCTTGACGACATACCAGAGGTCGACATCAATGGCTTCAGTTGCATGTGCATCTTATTCTTCTAGTAGGGATATTCAGTTCCATCGAAGACTAGGCACGCAGCGGAGACTTTGATTATCCCTGCAGTCGACATAGCTAAAACTCCAGGTGGTTAAACCGAATCACACAGAACAAGGGAGTACCTTGCTCTGATACCAATTGAAAGTGCTAGTGATCGACTAGAGGGGGGGTGAATAGGCGATTTTCATGAAAGTCTTCAAAACATGGGAGTTTCGAAGACAAACGATAGAAATAAACCTATTACCATGCAGCGGAAGGTAGACTACACTAAGCAAGCCATAGTCAAGTATTCAATAAAGTGAATGCACAACAACTAATAGCAGCTAGGCAGTATAGATCAGGTAGGAAGATAATATGAAGCCAATCAGAACAAGCAGTCACTCAGTGAAGACAAAAGATAATGCAAGCATACAATAACTTCACCAGGGCCAACAGTAAATAAATAAAGGGATGGGAAGAATAAAACCAGTGACTCGTTGAAGACAATGATTTGTTGGACCAGTTCCAGTTGCTGTGACAACTATACGTCTGGTTAGGGAGGCTGAGATTCAACTCAGAAGACCGTGTCTTCACCTTATTCCCCTTGAGCTAAGGACACCCAGTCCTCGCCCAATCACTCTGGTAAGTCTTCAAGGTAGACTTCCAAACCTTCACAGACTTCGTTCACCGGCGATCCACAATGACTCTTGGATGCTCAGAACGCGACGCCTAACCGGCTGGAGGATTCACAGTCCTCAAGTGTAATAAGTCTTCAGATCATACAGACAGGAAGACTTCAGTGATGCCTAACACTCTTTGGCTCTGGGTGTTTAGGGCTTTGTCCTCGCAAGGAATTCTCTCTCAAAGGCTTCAAGGTGGGTTGTTCTCAAACGACAAAAGCCGTACACTAACTCTGAGCAGCCAACCGTTTATGGTTGTAGGGGGTGGGCTACTTATAGCCACTAGGCAACCCGACCTGATTTGTCCGAAATGACCCTGGGTCGCTAAGGAACTGACACGTGTTCCAACGGTCAGATTTCAAACACACACAGCAACTTTACTTGGGCTACAAGCAAAGCTGACTTATCCAACTCAGAATGAGATTTTCTCTCATAGTCTTCACTCGAAGACATAGGATTTTGGTTAAGCATCACTTCAGTCAATCTGACTGGTTCTCTTGGACCCCACTTAACAGTACGGTGGTTCCTATGACTCAACAAAGAAGAAAAAGAACGACGAAACAACTAAGTCTTCACGCTCCATAGTCTTCACGCGATGTCTTCCCTTGTCATAGTCTTCAATGTGAATGTCTTCACATACCACCTTTGACTTCAATGTCTTCATACATTTTTAGGGGTCATCTCTGGTAGGAAAACCGAATCAATGAGGGACTTATACCTGTGTTATCCTGTAATTCTCACAAACACATTAGTCCCTCAACCAGGTTTGTCGTCAATACTCCAAAACCAACTAGGGGTGGGACTAGATGCACTTACACGACAGCCTAACACCACAGCCGAACCAGTGAACCCTCGTACTGCTCTCCGCGTGGGCATCCACTGCCGCGTCTTCCCCGGCTCCGCGTCGTCCCCTTCCTAGGCCTCGCTGTCATCCACCGCCGTGGTGCTCTCGGCACGGCGTGGTCAATGTGGTCAATGACCGACTTCCATCGAAAGAGTACTATATGTGGAGAGGCTGACAGCTGGGTCCACGGTAGCCGCAAGGAAGTGACTCCTTATTATGCGCAAAATAATTATTCCTCCACCTAATAGCAGGGACCCACTGGACGGGCCACCAGTATTTCGCGGAAAAAACGTTTCCCCCCTGACTGCTGGGACCCACCAGACGGGCCACCGTATTTCG
>NC_057812.1:540543042-540546465 GCF_018294505.1 Triticum aestivum | reverse complement strand
ATGAATACTCCCCCTGCTAGCTGGGACCCAACCTGGTGGGAGGCTGACTTGTGGGCCTACTAAGTTGACGAGGATGGAGGGCTTTGTCAACTTAGTCAATATGAACGATTCTAGCTCCAGTGACCGTATGATGTCCATCCAATGGCCGTAGTGCTTATTCAACCTCTGGTCTTCTTGCTCCAGCCGCCCAAAGCTGCGCCGGTCATGTTGCGTGCTCCTGCCTCTCGTGGCCGGCTGTGATGCCACGAAGGCCTCACCGCCCCCTACTACTCCCACCGCTGGCCCATGCTATCCCTCTACTCACCCACACCCCCTGTTATTCTACGGTGACGGCAGCCTCACGCCGCAGCCGAACCAGTGAACCCTCGTACTCCTCTCCACGTGGGCATCCACTGCCGCATCTTCCCCGGCTCCGCATCGTCCCCTTCCTAGGACTCGCCTTCATCCACCGCCTTGGTGCTCTCGGCGCGGCGTGGTCAATGTGGTCAACGACCGACTTCCATCAGAAGAGTACTGTATGTGGAGAGGCTGACAGCTGGGTCCACGGCCACAGCCCAGTTTTTTTGTGATTTGCCAAGTCACTTTGTCAGGCCTGTTGGGCTGCAAATCTTTCAAGACAAGGAGAGCTTCATTCGGCTGGCCGAGAAAATGACCCATCCGTAATGAGAAATGGGTTATAAATTTTTAAAACACATCAAACCGGCAATTAGTTTAAAATATCTTTTTTTATTTCGAGATTTTAAATTACATTAATTTTTATGTGTGGATAATTTGTTGGATTTTATATTGATATACATTTATTTTTAAAATCAGTTTGAATGTGAGTCGAAATTTCGGGATTAAAAACGGTTCGGACCGCACCGAAATATGCAAAATTTCGTTAATTTTTTAACCATGGCCACAATATGGGCTGTAATGCTAACAAAAAGAATATGGGCTCAAAAAAAACCTTAAGAATTAGCAAATGCACTGTAAATTATTAAAAATAATGGCAGATGGGTTGTATGATGTTTTCCACAGATTTGAGCCTTTCCTAAAAAAGGTTGACACACAAGCAGTGACTGTTGGATGTCCATCGAACGGCCGTCGTGCTTCTTCAATCTCTGCTCTTCCTGCTCCAGCCGCTCAAACAAGCGCCGGCAGGACTGCCTGCTCCCTCCTCCCTGCGGCCGGCTGTGCTACCGCGCAGGCCTCACCGACCCACCGTACTCCCATCGCTGGCCTAGCCATCCCTCTACTCACCCACACCTGCTGTTATTCTCCGGCAACGGCAGACAAACCAGTAAACCCTCGTACAGTCGTACTCCTCTCCGCGTGGGAAACAACTGCCGAGTCTTCCCTACCTCCATGTCGTTCCCTTCCTAGGCCTCGCCATCGTCCACCGCCCTGGTGCTCTCAGCGCGGCTTGGTCAACGTGGTCAACGACCGACATGCATCTGAAGTGGACTATACGTGGAGAGGCCGACAGCTGGGTCCATGGCCGCACGCAAGGAAATGCCTCCTTATTACGCGCAAAATAATGATTCCTCCACCTGACATCAGGGACCCACCGAAAGGGCCTCTGTGTTTCGCGAAAAAATGTTACCGCCGCTGACAGCTCAGACCCACCAGCTATATCTTCGCACGCAAGGAAGTGCCTCCTTATTACGCTCAAAAAATGAATACCCCCTGCTAGCTGGGACCCACCTTGGTGGGAGGCTGACTTGTGGGACTACTAAGTTGACGGGGATGGAGGGCTTTGTCAACTTAGTCAATATGCACGATTCTAGCTCCAGTGATCGTACGATGTCCATCCAATGGCCGTAGTGCTTCTTCAACCTCTGGTCTTCTTGCTCCAGCCACCCAAACCAGCGCCGGTCGTGCCTCGTGCTCCTGCCTCCCGTGGCCGGCTGCGATGCGGCGGAGGCCTCACCGCCCCCTACTACTCCCACCGCTGGCCAGACCATCCCTCTACTCACCCACACCCCCTGTTATTCTGCGGCGACGGCAGCCTCACACCGCAGCGAACTAGTGAACCCTCGTACTCCTCTACGCGTGGGCATCCACTGCCGCGTCTTCCCTGGCTCCACGTCGTCCCCTTCCTAGGCCTCGCCATCGTCCACCGCCCTGGTGCTCTCGGCGCGGCGTGGTCAACATGGTCAAGGAACGGCTTCCATCGGATGTGGACTATACGTGGAGAGGCTGACAGCTGGGTCCACGGCATAGCAAGGAAGTGCCTCCTTATTACGTGCAAAATAATTATTCCTCCACCTGACAGCGGGGACCCACCGGACGGGCCACCGTATTTCACCCCCCTGACTGCTGGGACCCACCATCTACATCTTCGCACGCAAGGAAGTGCCTGACAGTCGGGACCCACCTGGTCGAAGCGTACGTAGCGTTGTCATTCTGGCCGCGAACGTGTACATACATATATACTGGTCGATGTAGAGGCGTGCACGTGTCGTAGTAGAGGCGCGCATGTAGCATGTAAACGTACGTACAGCGGCCAAGGTGCAAGAAAGAAAATATGGCCACGTATGTGTACATACGGGCGGGGTCTCGAACGCCTACTCGCAGATACGTACGGCCAGGGCTCGTGTACATGGCTGGGTCGGAACGGAGAAAAAGCGTCGTCGTCGTGTTCATGGGGAGGCAACGGAATGCGTCGTGTTCATGGGGAGGCAACAAAATGCGTCGTGTTCATGGGGAGGCAACGGAATGCGTCGTGTTCATGGGGAGGCAACGGAATGCGTCGTGTTCATCGGGAGGGCTTGGACTGAATAGGTGATGGAAACGAGGCCTGGCGTACCGCAGAACGGAGGAAACGGCCTTGTGTTCGACCGGCCACGTTTGAAACAGGATCTTGTTCATCGGGAGGGGTCTGGCGTACCGCAAAATGGAGGAAACGGACCTCCTACGGTCGAAACGGGGGTTCTATTGATCGGGAGGGGTGTGGCGTACCGCAAAACAGACGAAACAGACTTGTGTTGGAGCACTATGGTCGAAACGGGGGTCCTGTTCATCGGGAGGGGTGTGGCATACCGCAAAACGAGACTCCACGGGATACTGTTCATCTCCACCGTCGACCCCCTCCAGCCTCCACGAGCTACTGTTCATCCACCATCGACCTCCTCCAGCCTCCACCTGCGACTGTTCATCCACGGGCTCCTGTTCATCCAGCCTCCACCGCGCGCTACTCCACCGGCTACTGTATAACCAACCCTCTCCACGGGCTCTTGTTCAACCACCCCTCCACGGGCTACTGTACATCCTGCCCTCCACCGTCTACTGTTCATCCTGCCCTCCACGGGGTGGTCCTCTTCATCTAGCCCTCCACGGGGTCCTGTTCATCCAGCCCCAACCGACTCGATCGATCGGGGTCCTGTTCATCCAGAGGCAACACCACAGGGTCCTGTTCATCCACCCCCACCGGAAACTGTT
>NC_057812.1:540521537-540542638 GCF_018294505.1 Triticum aestivum | reverse complement strand
AGGCAGCATCGATCGGCTTCAGTTAGCAGCAGTAGCGAAGGAATCGCTCGATCGGGTTCAGTTAACAGCCATCGATCGATTGCTCGGGTTCAGTAACGCGTAGCCTGCAGTGCAATCGCTCGGGTTCAGTTAGAGCCCAACGCCTCGCTCGGATTCAGTTAGAGCCAACGCCTCGCACACACGCGCGTACGTGTACGAGAGAAGCGCGCATCGCTCGGCCCCCGACCTCCCACCGTAACCGGGAACTCCCCGAAATTTTCCTCCCCTCGCTTCTACCACGGTTTTTTCCGTCATGGACGGCCCAAAGAATGTCATGCAGCTGCATCTCTGGCCCGCCCAGGACGAAAAGCCCATTTTCTTTCATGATTTTTTTGTCATAGAAGTAGGAGCCCACCACATCTATTATGATACCGGGTTTTGTCACAACTATCGTCATGGAAGTGTCATATGTATGACAGAAAAAAATTCATTCAGCCCAAAATGTCATGGATGTGTCTTTTTTCAGCGCCCACTATATTATGTTTCTGAAGTTCTGACTTCGTCAAAGCAAAGATATCCCCATTATTAGAAGCTTGCTTTTGGAATTTACATGACCACAAAGAAGATTGCACACTATTTCTCTGATCATTCCATTACAGTCGTCAGCGACGCTCCATTATCGGATATTTTGAACAACAGAGATGCAACTGGTCGAGTGGCAAAGTAGGCGATTGAACTTCTTCCCCTGGATATCAAGTTTGAAGCAAAGAGGGCTATTAAGTCCCAAGCAATAGCTAATTTCCTCGTCGAGTGGATCGAACAGCAACTTCAGGCCCAAATTCACTCGGAGCATTGGACCATGTTCTTCGATGGGTCCAAGATGTTGAATGGTTCTGGTGCTGGAGTGGTGTTGGTCTCCCCCCATGGTGACAAACTCAGTTATGTTCTCCAGATTCACTTTGACTCCTCCAACAATGAGGCTGAATACGAGGCACTTCTGTATGGGTTGCGTATGGCCATTTCACTCGGCGTCCGTCGCCTCATGGTCTATGGCGACTCGGATTTAGTGGTCAATCAGGTGATGAAGGAGTGGGACATCAGAAGCCCAGTCGTGACTGGTTATTGCAATGCAGTCAGAAAGTTAGAAAAGAGGTTTGAGGGGTTAGAGCTCCATCACATCCCTCGACTGAAAAACCAAGCAGCCGATGATCTAGCAAAGATAGGCTCCAAGAGAGAATCCATTCCCAGTAATGTGTTCCTGGAGCATATTCATGCACCTTCATTTCAAGAAGATCCCTTCACTGAAGAGCCCCCACAACCGAAGAGTGCCACTGATCCGGCTGAAATGGAGATTCCAGCCGTGGTCGACTTGATCATGGAAGTTTTGGTCATCACCCCCGATTGGACAGTACCATATATCGCATACATTCTTAGAAGGGAACTCCCAGAACATGAAGAAGAGGCTCGACAGATCGTCCGTCGATCTAAGGCCTTCACTGTGATAAGAGGACAGTTGTTCAGAGAAAGTGTGACTGGAGTTTGCCAGAAATGCATAACACCTGAAGAAGGTCGAGTGATCCTCAATGATATCCACTCGGGGACCTGTGGTCATCATGCATCCTCTCGGACCATTGTGGCCAAAGCACATCGAGCGGAATTTTACTGGCCTCGGGCAAATGAGATGGCACAAGAAATAGTCGACAAATGTGAAGGTTGCCAGTTTTACTCCAACATGTCTCACAAGCCTGCGTCAGCCCTGAAGACCATTCCACTCGTCTGGCCTTTTGCTGTTTGGGGATTGGATATGGTTGGACCTTTGAGGACTGCCAGGAGTGGATTCACTCATGTGCTTGTAGCAGTCGACAAGTTCACCAAGTGGATTGAAGCCAAGCCTATCAAGAACCTTGATGCCAGTACTGCTGTCAGCTTCATCAGAGAGATAACATTCAGATATGGTGCTCCCCACAGCATCATCACTGACAACGGATCAAACTTTGATTCTGATGAGTTCAGGACTTTTTATGCTTCACAAGGTACTCGAGTCGACTATGCTTCGGTCGCTCACCCCCAGTCGAATGGACAGGCTGAAAGGGCAAATGGATTGATTCTCAAAGGACTGAAACCCCGACTGATGCGTGACCTCAAACACGCAGCAGGAGCCTGGGTCGACGAACTCCCATCAATATTATGGGGATTGAGGACAACTCCCAATCGGTCAACTGGCATAACCCCGTTTTTCTTGGTTTATGGAGCCGAAGCTGTACTTCCAAGTGACTTGCTCCACAATGCACCCCGAGTCGAGCTTTTCACAGAGGAAGAAGCAGAACAAGCACGACAGGATGTAGTTGACCTCCTTGAAGAAGAAAGAGAGATGGCCTTGATCCGATCAACCATCTATCAGCAAGACATGCGTCTATTCCATGCCAGAAACGTGAGAGGTCGAGCATTTCAAGAGGGAGACTTAGTTCTCTGAGTGGATCAGCAGAAACCACACAAGCTTGCTCCCTCTTGGGAAGGCCCCTTCGTGGTCACTAGAGTGCTCCACAATGGAGCGTACCACCTTTACGACGTCGAGCACAAGAAAGACGAACCGCGCGCTTGGAATGCGGAGCTGCTCCGCCCCTTTTATACTTAAACACTCAGTCTGCTGAGATGTAATAAAAACACATTTGTATTTTGTTTATCAAAGACAAGAGTTTTACAGTCTTCTAAAAAGATTGTCGATTGTTTACGACTGTTTCTGAAATCCCCCAATGGGTGGCTCAGCTGCGAATCCGTTTCGCCTAAGTTGAAAAAATCTTCCCGAGTGATGAGCAGGCCTCTCACTCGGAGGCTTAGCTGCGAACCCGTTTCGCCTAAGTTGCAAAAATCCTACCGAGTGATGAGCAAGCCTCTCACTCGGAGGCTTAGTTGCAGTCGAGTACTCGCCTAAATTAAAAAAAATTCTACCGAGTGATGAGCAAGCCTCTCACTCGGAGGCTTAGATGCAGTCCAGTACTCGCCTAAGTTGAAAAAATCCTACCGACTGATGAGCAAGCCTCTCACTCGGAGGCTTAGCTGCAGTTCAGTACTCGCCTAAGTTGAAAAAATCCTACCGAGTGATGAGAAAACCTCATACTCGGAGGCTTAGCTGCAGTCCCGTGCTCGCCTAAGTTTCAAAAATCCTATCGGGTGATGAGCAAACCTCACACTTGGGGGCTTAGTTGCAACCCCGTGCTCGCCTAAGTTTCAAAAATCCTATCGAGTGATGGGCAAACCTCACACTCGAGGGCTTAGTTGCAGCCCCGTGCTCGCCTAAGTTTCAAAAATCCTACCGAGTGATGGGCAAACCTCACACTCGGGGACTTAGCTGCAGCCTAGTACCCGCCTAAGTCGAAAAACCACCCTTGTCTGCAAGGATGACGAGGTGCAGGTCGACTGTAATCCTCTCACGGAGCTGCGCTACAAGTACAATGTCCGCTCCATCCCTATCCGCAAGGATGACGAGGTGCAGGTCGACTGCAATACTCTCACGGAGCTGCGCTACAAGTACAATGTCCGCTCCATCCCTACCCGCAAGGATGATGAGGTGCAGGTCGACTGCAATCCTCTCACCAAGCCGCGCTACAAGTACAATGTCCGCTCCATCCCTATCTGCAAGGACGACGAGGTGCAGGTCGACCGCAACCCTCTCCTCAGTGCTGCGCCACAAATACAATGTGCGCTCCATCCTTATTTGCAAGGACGGCGAGGTGCAGGTCGACTGGGATATCTCCTTCAGAGTCGCCACTCGAAGGATATTCCGAGTGAAGAACAAGTTCTACTCGAAGACGAACGCAAGCATATGCAGAAGATAAACCAAGATTGGATAAAATCTCAAGAGTTCCAAAACGAAGATAAAAGTACTTGGGCATCAGGCCCGAAGGAGTTTAACGGTTACAAAAACCACTCGACATTCTGAGGCAAATTTAAGACAAGTTTACATCTCAAGTTTGTACATTTGGCAGGAGGAGGGCTTGCAGGCTCGACGAATTCGTCCAAGTCAATTCCATCAGCGATCCGAGTGGCAGCAGCGATGAAAGTCTCCATGAAGGACTGGAAGTCATGCCTTTTGGTGTTGGCGACCTTGATCGCCGCCAGCTTATCTTTGTGGGCTTCCTTGCAGTGGACTCTTACCAGCGACAGAGCCACGTCAGCACCGCATCGGGCAGAGGACTTCTTCCATTCCTGCACCCGACCGGGGACCTCATTGAGTCGAGCCATCATAGACTCGAGATCATTTTGAAGTGTTGCCCTTGGCCAGAGTGATGAGTCGATGCGTGAAACTGCCACCTTCAGACAAGCAAGATAACTTGTAACACTGGCGACACGGGATTCCAGTCGAAGCACATTCATGGCAGCCTCGTCGCCGATTGGAGAAAGGATAGGGTCCAAACCCGTCTCGATCCGTCCAGTCTCCTCTTCAAAGTTTTGGCAGAATTCTGCAGTCAAGGAGTTAGTGAGTCGACTGGACAGGACTAACTTGCAAACAGTAAAGCAGTCAGATTAAAAAGGGTACCTTCGAGCATAAGGAAGAGCTTCTTGGCGAGGGTTTCCAGATAAACTTCCAAGTCATTTCTCTTACGAGCCATGTCTTCCAGCTTCTCGTTCAGAGCCACCTTATCCTTCTTCAGACGAGTTGCCTCTCGGTTAGATTCAGTGAGAGAGGACTTCAGCTTGCTTACTTCCTCTTCCAGCGCTCCGACTGAAGCCAGCTTCTTGTCAGCAAGGGTAGTCTTCTCTTGAGCCTCCTTCTGCGCAGCTGCAAGGTCCAAGTCCTTCTTCTCCAGAGCCAACCTCATTTTCTCTACAAAATAAGCATTTAGATCAAACAAAAGATCGAAGGGATAATTTAAAGGACGATCGACATGAGCAGCCGATAGGCAGTTACCTTCCATACCGGCAATTTCATCTTGAGCCTTCTTCAAGTTTTGTTGGGCCAGCTCTAGGTCAAGGTTGAGTTCCCTCTGCTTCTCCTCAAATTCAGCGAACTTGGAAATGAGAGTATAAGATTTCTGCATAGAGTAAAAGACATATCAATCAACAAGATCAAAGATTATTTACTTCCGAGTGAATGAAACTTCAAAGATTACTCAAACCCCAACCGACTGCCAGCAGTCGACTGCGGTCTCAGGGACTACACCCAGTGGGTGCACTTGGCGTGCCCCCACTGGTTCAGATTCGACTCGGCCGGTCTGCCCAGGTCGAGTAAAAAAAGAAGTTCTCAGACCCCAACCGACTGCCAGCAGTCGACTGCGGTCTCGGGGACTACACCCAGTGGGTGCACTTGGCGTGCCCCCACTGGTTCAGATTCCACTCGGCCGGTCCGCCCAGGTCGAGTGGAAGGAAGGAAAGAGAGAAGTGCTCAGACCCCAGCCGACTACCAGCAGTCGACTGCGGTCTCGGGGACTACACCCAGTGCGTGCACTTAGTGTGCCCCCACTGGTTCAGATCCCATTCGACCAAATCGAGTGGAAGAGTGCAAATACTAAAGACAACAAAACACCCAGTGGGTGTACGGATTCAAAGCAGACAATAAGAGATTGTTCGAAGGGAAATATTCAGGTAGTATATCCTAATAGAACAAGTTCAGTCGGAAGTCAATTTACCTGGACATTGGCTCAAAGAGCCACGCTGGCGTCGTAAGCAGCCTGGCTATTGTCGTGCACCACCTTTATCCGCTCCATCATTATGCCAGCCTAACGGATAGCCTCCGCAGCGGCGTCCGACTAGCTTTTCGGAACATGATAGGTGGTGAATAAGGGGACAAACAGTCCAGATGCAGCAGCTTGGAGCTCCGAGGCATGAGGTTGGATGGCTGAAGAAAACACTAGTACAGTCGACGGCGCGAGGCATTCACTCGACACTGGGACATCAAAAGTTACAGAGGCTCTACCTGCATCTTCGGGTTGTTCGACTGTTGGTTCTGTCGCCAGTTCCGACTGAGATATCTTGCTAGCTGCTGCTTTCTTGCTCCTTCTGGGCCTCGGTATCACGTCTTCATCGTCATCCGGAAGTTCGATAACATTGAGTGGGGCTGCAAGGAAATCAGTCGACCCCAAGTGAATCGCCAGAATTTAATCGACCAAGTAATCAAGAACAAGATCACGAGAATTGTACCTGGGTTGGAGGTAACCGCATCTTCCATCTCCTTGTCTTGGTACCGGCGGGTAGAAGTTCCAGAGGTGGCGGCACTGCAAATGTCAACATTCAGTCGGTCACGTTCTGTTACACAAGTCAACCAAAAGATAAGGTCAGATTGTTACCCAGAGATAGTGGGAATGACCACTTTGATTTTGGGCAAAGCCTTCGGCGGTTTGGAAGATGCGGTCTTCGGTGGTTTTGGTACTCGAGACAGCGCAGTCTTAGGCTGCTTCGGTGCCTTCTCAGTCGGCACTGGAGAAGACGCCCGAGGGCGCTTTGAAGACTGCCCAGTTGGTGCGGCCACCAGGTCGGGGATGCTTGCCGGGTCGTGAGTGTGCTTGGACCTCCTTTCTCTGCGAGGAGGCGAGTCGACTTCTTCTTCATCACTCGGGTCGTCGCTCTCCTCGTCCTCCTCCTCATCCGAGTGCCACTTGCCACTCTCGCCTCCTCTCGCCTCCCCCTCGGGATCTTGCTCCTGCTCTCCATTGGGCATTGAATACATATCAACAAGGGCCTAAAAGACAATGAACAAAAGAAAGACAGTCGGCCGTCAACAAGATGTTACATGGTTAATCAAGAAAACAATCGACAATGCAGAATCGTACCTGTTCCGGCCGGCGCAAATGGTCGAATGGAACCACCCTCCTGGACCCCCGGGGGTTATCCTTATTGCCAGTAATGCCTCTCAGCCACTGCTCCACCGTGTCCTCACTGACATCCTCCGGGTGGATCCGAGTGGAATCCTTGATTCCCGAGTACATCCACATCGGATGGTCATGAGCTTGGAGTGGTTGGATACGTCTACTGAGGAAGACCTCCAACAGGTCCATACCGGTCACTCCATCACGGACGAGTTGGACCACCCGCTCGACCAACACCTTCACATGCGCCCTCTCCTCTGGGATCACTCTCAAGGTGGAGTGCTTCTCCACTCGGGCCATGGAAAAGGGGGGGGGGAGTCCAGTCGACTGACCCGGAGTCGGTTGGTCCTTGCAGTAGAACCAGGTCGACTGCCAACCTCGGACCGACTCGGGAAGGATCATGGTTGGGAAAGTTCTTTTGTTCCTCATCTGAATTCCAAGACCCCCGCACATATGTATCACTTGCGTCCTCTCGTCACTTGGGTTGGCCTTCTTGACCGTTTGAGAACGACACGTGAATATGTGCTTGAAGAGACCCCAGTGTGGTCGACAACCCAGGAAGTTCTCGCACATGGACACGAAAGTGGCAAGGTACGCGATGGTGTTTGGGGAAAAGTGGTGGAGTTGAGCCCCGAAGAAGTTCAAGAAACCTGGAAAAAATGGATGGGGAGGCAAAGAAAACCGCGGTCGACGTGAGTAGCAAGGAGAACGCACTCACCCTCCTGCGGCTGCGGCTCGGTCTCGTTCCCTGGGAGCCGTGCTGATTCATGGGGGATCAGTCCCTCCTCGACCAGGTCGTCGATATCATCTTGGCTGATTGTCGAGCGAATCCAGTCGCCCTGGATCCAGCCAGGTGGCAGGCCGGACCTCGACGAAGACCCGCTCTGACTGGTCCTCTTCCCTTTCGCCTTCGCCGTCGCCTTCTTCGCACGCTCCAACGCCACCGTCTTCTCCTTCCCCATGGCAGCGGATCGAGCTCAAATGGAGCGATGACGCTGAGGGCAGAGGCAGATGCGGTGGAGAAAATAGAGGAAGAAGGGGAAGAATGGGAACACACTGTGCGAAAACCCTCGTCCAACGCCTTATATGAGATCATTTCCGAGTGACTGACTCGTGGGCCCAGGCGATCCGATCAAATCCCGCAACAGTCGCGCGCGCGATATGTGGCGAAAAAGGTGGCGCGGAGATCGAGGCGGCCTGACTAATCCGTCCTGATTACTGCGGCCTCCCCCGCCCGGCGCGCTTCCCGAAATTCAAATCCTGTGAAATCGGCAGACAGCAGAACAACCCGTCAGACGAAAGATTTTTCCCATATCAACACTCAAAGATTAACAATGAAAGTTCACTCGACAAAACCAAGAATGGCTCAAGGCGACTGAACAAGCAGTTGAAGTCATCATGAATGTTCATTCAACCTTTGGACATGACATTTCCGAAGCGCAAAAGCTGAATCGGAGAGGTTATCAACTCCTTCCCCACTCGAACCCTGAACCATTCGGGGGCTAATGATGAAGATATGTACTTAGGGTAGGGTCATAGGCCAGACCTAGACACCCTCCCCTAGGACGTCACCCTCAAACCAAAAGCATTCGAAGAGGAGTCATCATTCACTCGACCATGAGGACTTCCACTTGGAAGACTTGAATTCACTCGACCGTGGAGACTGTCACTCGACCACCAGAAGGTCTAAGGTCACTCCGAACTGCAACGGTCGGACATCACCTCATAACTTTAATGGTCATTATGTCTCTTTATTTACTAGCGTTACCAGTAACATTTCTCCTTTAATGTACCTTAAACCCTCTGTAACGTGGGTTGGCTGGGGTACTGACGCACTCTATATAAGCCACCTCCCTCCACAGGCACAAGGATTCGCATCTTTTGTAAACTCACATACACACATAATCCAGTCGACCGCCTCAGGGCACCGAGACGTAGAGCTGTTACTTCCTCCGAGAAGGGCCTGAACTCGTAAAACTCGTGTGTACAACTACTCCATAGCTAGGATCTTGCCTCCTCATACTTACCCCCCATTCTACTGTCAGTCTTAGATCCACGACAGCTGACTCGTGGGACCCCTCCTGGTGATTCTTCTTCCAGTATTTTTTTATTAACTCCAAAATAAATCTTCATAAATTTTAGGTCATTTGGAATTTCGGAGAATAACTATCTCTATTGTAGCTCCTTTCAGTCCAGAATTCCAACTGCCGGCAATTTTTCTCTTCATATAAATCTTGCATAATAAGAGAGAAAACACATTAGAATTGTGTAACATCCCAAATTTTCAAATTTGGCATGTTAATATAATTGGTTTAAATTTTGCTCATATTGCTTGATGGTGTATAGTTTTGACAAGGATTTGAAACATTTGGAGTTTAATTCAATATTTTATTGAGAGGGAATAATATGACTTTCCCAAATATTCATTTTTGGATTTTTATTTGGGTCTTTAAAGCATTTAAAACAATTTCCGGTTCAAAAGAAAACAAATGAGAGAAGGAAATAAAAAAAGTTGCAAATGGTTTTAAAAAGTTATTTGGAAATTTATGTGGAGTTAAAAATATTTAATGGAATATTTATAAAGCCCAAAATAAAGTTTATAAAAGAAATATGTGCTTTCTGTTTTTTTTATTTGGTATTGAAAAATTCTCTTCTCTATATTAGTAGTAATATATTTTACTGTAACTTCTCGTATTTTGGGAATTGGTATAGTATTTTTTGCGGGGATATAGTATTTTATTTTACGAAATAGAGTATTTTATTTTACGAAATAGAGCTCATGTTATTTGTTATTTAATAAAATAGGATTCCCATAATTATACTGTTCACCAGGACCGCAACCCATGTCTATCCATCGCCTATGTGCAGCAGCAGCGCAGCGTACTGCACAGCAGGCCGGCCCATTTTGGTGCACCAAGCAGCCCACCCCGCAGCTTTGTTCAATTTGTTTTTTTTATGTTCTCTTCCGCTGACAGGGATGGCCTGCATGTCATCTCTCTCCTTGCCCGTGTTCTTCCTGGAAACCAAGTCCGATCTGATTCCTTCCATCGATTTGATCGATCCTTTGCTCCTCGCGCACCCCCACCTCCGTATAAATATTCCACTCCTCTTCCTCGTCCTATTTTCGCCAAAAATCGCAGCTTCTCGTGCCTGTTTTGCCCTGCCACCAGACTTTAATTTAGATTATTTTTTTGAGGCAAGACTTTATTTTAGGTGTGGTCTCGCATGAGATCCCGGGTATTTTTTAGGTTTTATTTGGTTGAATAAAGCGGCAGACTAGTCCTAGAAAAGAGCTACCTGTTCCCCTGCTTCTCATGCAAGAAAAACGGCAATTTGACTTTAAGTAGATCGTAGTCGTTCCTTGCCCTGTTCCACCGTTCAATTGTGGGTTGTGCTTGTGCACCTCTATCCATTTCACTCATTTTGTTTCTTCATTCATGTTTGATTTTATCACTCATTCGTCTTATGCTCGTCCGACCCAATCAATGGCCCTGCACTGCACTAGCTGTCCACGTGGTACAGGTCGACACTCCACAAAACAACATGAATCGTCAGACTAGTCATAGTGGGAGTAACTTAGCTAATAACATAGCGCGCTTCAATTTTTTTTTACTTACGTGACATATAGTTAATGAAAAATGGTAACATAATATATTATTGTAACATAGCGTTTCTCAAAACAAGATGAGTCTACAAGTTAATAAATGAAGTTTTCCATGATACTAGTACTTATGTTACTTTGCACTATAAAAATACTCTCTCTGCCCCATAATATAAGAACATTTTCGACATTACTGTAGTGTCAAAAACATTCTTATATTATGGGACAGAGAAAATAATAATTTAGACTAATATCATATATATGACACTAGTAAATTATTTCTCACTATGACGAGCCTCAAACATCTGATCTAGTCTAGACAACGGAGATGGACACGTCACCTGATCTGGACTTGGACCATCCACGTGGCACCGCATCACATCGGAATCAGACAAACAACGACAGAATTGTCGAATTTGCACGTGAGAAGTTACAGAGTGCTTGGGCTAAATCATTTGTCTGTTACTACCTTTCGAGAAATAACCCTCAAGGGATTGAGCCATATGAATGCACATCTGAAACTAAGTTTAGGCCTTGTTGATTCAAATTTTTGGTTTTTATGGAAATTTAACTGTTTTAGGCAAAATCTATAAAAAAAATACGAAAAGAAGGATTAGTCTGCTCGTCCGCCACCGCCCACCCCGGTCGTACATCAGTAGCTTGCATTTCAATTTGAGGCATGAAAACATATTTTTTGCTTTTTTATTTTCTTTAAAATCATTGGATACATATTCATTAAATCTTTGCTAGAATAGCAAGACAAAAAAACAAGAATCACAATTAGGCATTTTAGAAAATATCCAACTTTCATAGCTGCTTCCACTAGTTGGACAATATCTTCTTCATGCCTTCATTGTTGATATGTGAATTCTTGATCTTGCATTTTTTTATTCTTCTTCTTTGATTCTAAAGAAGCAAACGTTGTTTTTCCTCTAATTTCTTCTCTAATTGCACATGCAGCCGTGCATTAATCTCAGTTCTACCAACGAGTGCACGTACATCTATTAAGTTTCTTCATATCAATAAATCGATGTATTCTTCTTCCCAATACCAAAATTAGCATCCACCTTTCTACATATATGACCATATCAATAAGCTACCGAAATTGAACCGAATAGGTTGACAAAGCCGAATGAAAGCAAGAACATACCTCGTCGTTTTCGCTCGGGTTTTGTCGGGGTTGTGCGGGGTGCTCCCCGATCAATCCATGGATTGGCACAGTCACAGTGTCCGGAAACGCCAAATCCGGCGACCGCGACAAACAACCACCGCCAATCTACAACTTTCCGGCCGGTCGAGGCAGGAGGAAGTGGTGGAGGACAATCACGGGCGTGTGGCGGCCCGTCGGCCGGTATGGCCGGAATCATAGGTGGCGGCCAGACGACGGTGGATGGGGAAAGCGTGGGATGAAATGTCGCCCCCGCCAATCGCTTCCGCTATATACAGGGCACCGACGGGGCGAGGAAAGGGAAGGGGAACCTGCGTTTTCACGGATGGGGTAAGAATTTTGCCGTGTCCCAAAAAAATATTTACGGGTCCGACGCGTTTGCAGGGTCGGATCTGGTAGATTTTTTGCATGGATCCGTACTTTGACTAACGGTTACTTTACGAATCGGGGCATTATACTCGGTCTGCGATTTCCAATTATGGATCGGATGCTACAGTACAGTACTTGTATATCAGCTTCAGCATACCTCATGACAAGATAGTAAAAGAAGAGAGCACGGATTCTAATTTTGTTCCTTGCCCCGAGGGGAAGCATGTAGGGCCATATGTTCTGCTTTGGCCTAATTGAATTAGGGCACAATTACAGAAAGAACCTGTAATAATTAAACTATATCAAACTTGACCTTATCACCCTTATGTGAAGTCATGGCCTTTGGAGAACACACAAGCCATGGAGCAATCGTCCCGTGATGCATGATCATCTCAGCCCGTGGTCCACCAGCAGATTAATTTGTTTTCTATTACCAGAAGAAGTAGAACCAAAGAATTGCAAGTCCCTCTAAAAAACATGATATTTTGTAGGCTCTGTTTGAAGGATGGTTCGCCCGACAAAAGGCACGGTCAGAGTGTTTACGGAGAGAGCATTTTTTTTAAACTTTGCTAGTACCATCATTTAGGAGTAGGCGACAGTGACGTGTTTAAAAAGCGGCAAGCGGATGAACCAAGTGTTTCAATATACACGTGAATCTACACGTACAAAGTTTAGTTTTCACCGCATTGTTGTAAACTCAAAAGAAAATGTAATTTTCTCAGTAGGACACATGGTGTTAGTATAGCCAACCAAAAACAAAATATTAACCTTCCCACAAAACAAAACGTCTTACAGTATTCTTTTTAGAACGACGGGGGGCAGGGGCCCCACTGGTTGTTATATTACTTGAAGGACTTGGCAATTATATAGTGTTTTTCATCGAAAAGATAGAAAACAAGAAGCTAAGAAGCGAAAAAACAAAAATGAGGGAGAAAAGCTATGAAGACCAGAGAAAGAAAATGCAGAGCGAAAGAAGGCGACTCTGGAAGTGAGCGTCGCAATGTCGGTTCCATAACAGGGGGTCGTCAGCCATCCTGTTGAGGATGTCGCAAGCACGACATCCGATCACGTTGAAAGTGGCGTTGTTGCGAGCCTTCCAAACCTACCCGTTTAGCACAAAGAGCTCGTGCTTCAATTAGGCGGTTGTGGCTGCCGGCGGCGTCGTCGAGGAGAGAATTTCCTCGACCGAGAGGAAATGACCTATCTGAGAGGATCCCATGTAGAGGCGACGCGACTACAAGCGACGAAGATGTGGGCGGTGGACTCCTTGGGCGGATAGGTGGCACATGTGCTGGAGGGGGCACAATCCTTCGCATGCAGGTTTGTCCTGGTGCTGAAGCGACCACAGAACAACATGCAAACGAAAATTTTGATCTTCCTTGGGAGGCTGGAGCTCCAGATGTCGATGAAGGACTGATAGAGCACCCCGTTTGGGGACAACAGACGGAGCACGACGCGCGAGCTGAACTCGAGGTCCTCCCCCCAAGCCATGAACCGACGGTCCGGGGCATCCACCAACTCAAGATCACGAAGGAGAGCCTGCGCCTCCACAAGCTGAGCAGCAGCGACGGTCGAGAGGTGTCTCTGGAGATGAATGCCGTCGACGATGACCGTCACCACCATGGCGTTGGGGCGCGTAGAGTGAGAGAAGAGTGTCGCGTACTCGAAGCAGAGAGCGTCGCCGGGCCGCTAGCGGTCATGCCAGAAGGAGGTGCTGTGTCCATTCCGGAGATCCACGCGAGTGATAGCCCTGTATGTTGGGAGACCCCGCGAACGATGACCTCGAGGAACGACATAGCAGAGTGGTTCCCGACGTCCCCCGGTGATGTCGGTGAGAAACCAGCTCTTTCAAGGCGGGGCAGTCGGGGTGGTGAAGTTTGTGGACGAAGTTGAACAGTAGGCACATGTCCTGTCTTATAAAAAAAATTGAGATGTTGACCAAGCGATATTTGTAATCATCCTAAGCTGGATTGGAATTCCGGACTGAGGCCTCCTTTGGTTTGTAGGATTTTCATATGGTGGGATTTTTATAGAAAAAATTCCTATGGAGCTATTTGGTTTCTAGGAATGGAATCCTATTTCTATGGAGGAAATCTTCCTATCCTCCATATTTCATAGGAAAAAAAACATTAGTCTAGACTCAATGAAAAAAATCCTATGAAGTGAATCAAAGAACATCTCCTTTCCTATTTTTACTCGTAGGATTTGAGATGCATGTATCTCATTTTCTATGATTTCCCTATCCTATGAGTAAATGTGAAGGATATGAAGAATTTTTTCATAGAAATAGGATCCCATTCCTTCAAATCAAAGGACTCAAAAAAAAATTTCTATGAAAATCCAATCCTATAAAATTCCTTAAAAAATCTTCCGAACTAAAGAGGCCTGAAAAGGCAAGCCACACAGGAATACAGTTTTAGACGCGGGGCTGATTCGTGTCTGATCCGGTCACGGGCCGTATTTGCAAATTCTGTATTCTGCAGGGACAGACACGCAAAAGCGGTATCCCCTCCCTCAACGATTGGGTTTGCCTGCATTAATTTCTCCCGTCTGCCCTCCTCCTCTTCTTCTCCCAGCTGCGTCGTCGCCCACACGATCCACCAGCACCAGCACCTCCCCCTCCCCTCCCCCTCCTCGCCGTCTCCCACCGATCCCAACCCGAGGTGCGCTCCCTCCCCTGCTCTCGAGCCCCCCACCCCCGGTCCCGCGGCGAAGCTCGCTCGCCTCGCGCCGCGCCGCGGGCAGCCAATCGCCCCCCACTCCGCGCGGGGAGGCTAGGTTCGTCCCGCCACGCCGTTACGGGCGTCGAATCCGAGATCGGGATCGAGATCTGCCCCCAATGCCTAGATCTGGGTCTAGGGGTCGGGCGGAGGCCCCGCGTTGCTCCTGAATTTGGAGCGGCGGGCGCGATTGGCAGACAGCTCGCTGTGTATTTCTTTTTGTCGGCGGGATCGGGGCGATCCGCGTTGCTTGAACAAGCGACGCGGATCGTTTTGTGTGTTGATTCTGACGGCGCGGTTGGTGATGCTCTCCGCAGGTAGCTCTTCGTTGGGTTCAGCATGGGCCCGGTGAAGGAGGGCGCCGACATGGAAGAGGGAACCCTGGAGATCGGCATAGGTGAGTCGTCGAACACATCTCGTCTAGTGCTCTTTCTGCTTTAGCTTTGTGTGCCCAGCAGTGGTCGTGCCGCGCTGTTGCCTGTTGTCGTCGGGTAACTGCCATTGCAGCCCGTCAGCACTTGCATTGTGGCGCCAGCTTTGGATAGGAAGTTTGAGATGTCGACTTCCGTATATGTAAACGAGCTTAGGCTACAAGATAAGGGACCATTTGATATAATAATATAACTCAGCCATATAGCTTTTGCTGGAAATCCATAGTGTTCCAACAGAGAGGGACCTAATCAAATTGTAGACGAAGTTTGCTTTTTGTAGCTTTGCAGTTTGTTTTTAACTATGCAACATTATGCTCCTTGCACTATGCCAATTCTTTTAGTCTACCGTTCATTTTTTTCTTTCTAATGTTAACCTTTTTGGAAGCTTCATTCATAGCAAAAAGTGCATTCCGCTAAGTACAATTCATTGTTATCAACGGCATAGGGTCAAAGTGTACATACTAGTACTGCTGCTAGAAAAGCATTCTTTTCAGATGACCGAACAAAGACGGTGCTTACTAAACATTTACTTATGCAGAGTACAGGACAGTTTCTGGTGTGGCAGGACCTCTGGTTATCTTGGACAAAGTAAAGGTGTGTATGTTTTTCTAATTTGTGCATCTGTTAGCATATTCCCACATTTTTTACCGGATTATTCTAGTAGTTCCTTTTTCTTACTATTTCATTATTGTCATTATGGTCTATAGGGCCCAAAATACCAGGAGATTGTAAACATCCGATTGGGAGATGGCACCACCCGGCGTGGTCAAGTTCTGGAAGTTGATGGTGAAAAGGCTGTCGTGCAGGTTAATTAATATTCTCTTCTGCATTGTTTTGATGAAAAAAATGTTCAGTCTAGTCTCTTTCTGAAGTAATACCATGTTATGTTCTGATTTGATTTAGTAATATGGTTAGTTTAATTTCATTTTCGAGTAAACTTTAGACTGCCCTTATCTATGTTTATCTGAACGGATTGGCTGTTTATACAGGTCTTTGAAGGCACTTCAGGAATAGACAACAAATACACAACTGTTCAGTTCACAGGCGAGGTAAATGCCCATTATCCACAACTCTCTTCTTGTCTCTTTATTGTTTAAATGCTCTCTAAAAGGAAGCTTTTGGTTGGCCACTGTTATAGTATGATGAACTGATGATGAGGACATTCATTCTTGAAAATGCTAAGTCATGCTTATTGTTGAGTAAGGAGGCATCACAACTGCATACCACCGGAATGGGATAACGTGGACAAGCCCACATTGAACTATGAGAATGAAATTTAAAATAATATTGTCTGCCTTCCTGTTTGTATATGAATATGAAAGCTGCCACTTTTTGTTGCTTACTTATGGTATGCTGCTTCTGTGACAGGTCCTGAAAACTCCTGTATCGCTTGATATGCTTGGTCGTATTTTTAACGGCTCTGGAAAACCTATTGATAATGGCCCCCCGATATTGCCTGAGGCCTACTTGGATATCTCCGGTAAGTGCTTTCTCAGTTCAAGGATACTGTTATTTAAGAGCTTCATGGTTAAGTGTATGTTCATTGTTCTTTATAGGACAAAATTAGAACTATGAATGGTGTTAAACTGTAATCATTTTTTTACTTCTGATAGTTATGTATTGTTACTTATTTCAGGAAGTTCTATTAACCCAAGTGAGAGAACCTACCCAGAGGAGATGATTCAAACAGGGATATCTACAATTGATGTCATGAACTCCATTGCTCGAGGGCAAAAGATTCCTCTCTTTTCTGCTGCTGGTCTTCCTCATAATGAAATCGCTGCTCAGATTTGTCGTCAGGCTGGTCTTGTCAAGAGGCTGGAGAAAGGAAAGCATGCAGAGGTAACCATCTCTTTGAAAGAGACCATTTTTGCAACCGTGGCCAAATCATAGCTTGTTGATTGATCTGATTTCTTTGATGTACCAGGGTGGTGGTGAAGATGACAATTTTGCTATTGTGTTTGCTGCTATGGGAGTGAACATGGAGACAGCCCAATTCTTCAAACGTGATTTTGAAGAGAATGGTTCAATGGAGAGGGTCACCCTTTTCCTGAACTTGGTATTTACATTCTACTTGTTAACCAGACTTTTTCCTACCGCAAGACAAAAATTATTACTGCATATATAGCTATAATTTGTATTTGATAATTTTTTAGTTGTCTCCTAAACAAGATTTGACTCGGTCAATGCCAAACAAAACATAATTTAACACTCTGCTCTTGTTTGTCTTTTAGGCAAATGACCCCACGATCGAACGCATCATCACCCCTCGTATTGCGCTAACAACAGCAGAATATTTGGCATATGAATGTGGGAAGCACGTTCTGGTCATCTTGACAGATATGAGTTCATATGCAGATGCACTTCGTGAGGTATTGCCCTTGATATTTCATCAACTAGAGCATGATTTCATTGAAGTGCATTTTCAAATCAGCTCGCTCTTCCTTGGAGTACTTCTTGTCCTGATGTTTTGCCAGTGACCTGAATAGTTAATGATTTTTTAAGGAAAGGATTGATAAAATTGTATAACCTTATTGCACACTAAAATGTCGTCCATCTAATTGCAAAAATTACTGCTTGAATGAACTAAAACTTGAAACTGTCTTGTACAAAATGCAGTACAAACTGAAGTGACAGAGTTTGGTCGTGATCTGGTGTTGAAATATCTTATTTTTCTTTGTTAATCACACCACTGCCAAACGGCCATACAGTGTTAGTGTTGAAAACAGAACCTTGACGTTTCTATTAACTTATAACATTGTTTTGTAGTTTTCTCTATCCAGTAAGTTGTAAGATTTCCACCTTGATAGTACTGCATTTGGAGTATATGTAGTAACTTTTATGCTCAACTGTAATAATTTTGCACTTGCTGCCGTAACAAGTCAGTAACCCACTTCTGCTTATGTGTAGGTATCAGCAGCCCGAGAAGAGGTGCCAGGTAGGCGTGGTTATCCTGGATATATGTATACTGATCTGGCAACCATTTATGAGCGTGCTGGGCGTATTGAGGGAAGAACAGGCTCCATTACCCAAATACCCATTCTAACTATGCCTAATGATGGTAAGTAGTGAATTGCTTGCTCTATTCCTTGTAGCACCGGCAATTGTGTTATGAACATGCTATAAACTTGACGTGCAATAGATTAAAATCAGCATGTTGTCTGTTTGTGTTTGACCATTTTGCTGAGTCCTGAGTGTGATACAATCTAGCTTGAGTATCTGAACACTCTTGTTTGGCGGACTAACATCAACTGCAAATCTGATTGCATTTAGGCCAATCATTACTGCACATTCCATTTTATTGACCATTTTACATATGAATGCAATGACCATGGAGTGTCCTTTTCCCTCCAAACAGATATCACACATCCAACTCCTGATCTCACGGGGTACATTACTGAAGGACAGATATACATTGACAGACAGCTCCATAACAGACAGGTACTTTCACTTGTTCTTTTACTTCTGGAATACAGCTCTTTACATTCAGAACCCGTAGTAATTTCTTTCCCTTCTTAATATTTTTCTCAATGTTTACATGATGTCATGGTATTGTTTCAGATATACCCACCCATCAATGTCCTTCCATCTCTCTCTCGGTTGATGAAGGTGAGATGGCTTACCAATCGAGCTTTACAAAACTGGGTCCATTACTTTAAGATGCTATCAGGATTTCATACCGAAATTTAGTTCTGAGAATTGTCAATAATTCTTTGCAGAGTGCTATTGGTGAGGGTATGACCCGTCGTGACCATTCAGATGTGTCTAACCAGGTACTTACTTGAACACTGTATATTTGGTTCCCTTTCTAGCCAATTGTAACATACAGAGGAATCACACATCCTGCTTTCTGTTCAGCTTTATGCCAACTATGCTATTGGAAAGGATGTCCAGGCCATGAAAGCAGTCGTGGGAGAGGAGGCTCTCTCTTCTGAAGATCTGGTCCGTAACTGCTCACCAGCCAACTAAGTAAACCAGCCCATGGGCTCATGGTCTTTTTAGAAATCAAAGAATCTAATGTACTGTTTTTTTGCTTGTGCAGCTTTATCTAGAATTCCTTGACAAATTTGAGAGGAAATTTGTAGCACAGGGAGCATACGATACTCGGAACATCTTCCAGTCACTTGACCTAGCATGGACATTGCTCCGCATCTTCCCTCGCGAGCTTCTCCATCGTATCCCCGCGAAGACCTTGGATGCGTTCTACAGCAGAGATGCTGCCCACTGATCTCATCTTTGTTGGGAGATCCAATGTTTTCTCGAGTGCAGATTGAATAAATTGAGCAGTTCAAACTTCTGGCCTTTTTGCTGTAGTAATTATATAGTCAGATCCCATTCTTTGAGTCAGCGAGCATATGTTATCTGTAGATTTCTTGGGTCACGGCGTCTTCTGTAATATTATTGTCTTGTGTAATATTATCTCCTGTATTGTTGAATGTTGAACCAACGCACATGAGCTCTTTTTTGGTTTCACTTACCGGAACTGTTAGCAAGAGCATTCTAGGCCAAGATGCTCGAACACGCTGGTTGTATCTACTTTTGTGTATGAATAAAGATGGGGCAATAAACTGTGCTGGACTGCACGTGCTGGTGTACATCGTCAACTACATGGGTTCTGTCTGTAACCTCTAGGCTGTAATTATTTTCTCTTGGTACTAATTTACTTTTCTGGGAAGGGGAGCCTTGGCGCAGTGGTAAATCTGCTGCCTTGTGACCATGTCATGGGTTAAGTCCTGAAAACAGCCTCTTAGATAGAAATGTAGGGAATGGACCCTTCCTGTAGAAACATGCCCAAGCCGGAGCTACATGCACCGGGCTGTCTTCTTTACTTTTCTGAAACTTGAAACGCACAGTAATTTGTTGCCGTGTGCATGAGAAAGTTGCAGTGGAGACTATTTTACCAGGGGTTGCAAGTTGCGCCGAACCAAGCGTAGAGAAAGCGTAGTGTAGTCATTTTGGTTTGCCTCGTCTTTTTAATGTTGATCGTTTCGGTGACTTTGAATGATCGCTTTTGAACGGTTGTTCAAACTTGGTTTGGTACTGGGATATACTTAAATTTCATTAGTGCCTTTCTGTTAACATTTTAGAGTATTTGGTTTTGTAGCTGTACGATAGATTCTTTCTACCGAGTGTTATATGTGGAATTTTGAAGTGAAAGAAAATGGGGGGACCAGTCACTTATGACTGCCTAATGGGCGGCTCCTGAGAGGCTGAGCCATAAGCAAATCGAAATTAAAAATTTGGTTACCGTTGATCTTGGACATGTAATAAACTATTACCGGCGCCTGTGTCGGTGGATCACGAGCATGGTCGGCATTGTCAACTTACGAAGTTGGAAGTGCAGGAAGAAATAATATAACAAAGAATTGGAGACACTCGTTTCAGTGACAAATTAATTCAGACGGAGGAAGTATGTCATGTTGTCAAGAGAACTGTTGAAGAAGGTAAAGTGCCATCTAATACGTACGAGTAGAAAATACATACTCCCTGCATAAACTTAGTGATCTAAATGCTCATATATTAGTTTACAGAGATACTACAAAATAAAAAAAAGTCTTTGAGGTAAAGTGTTTTTCAACAAATGCACCTAAATTTTTCTTTCTGGTGACTCCAAAATGATGAAAGTGATATGAGGTTGACGGGAACCATCCAGTGCAGGTCGGAATAAGACGGCTCCCCTGTCGGTGGGGTTTCCATTTTGAATTTTGTTCCGCACGACACATACGTAATCCATTTCCTTTCATTATGTCGACGAATCACGGCCGTTTATCGGCTCATTGCACTTGCACCCTTCCGTAGGCCGTCGTAGCTCGGGACTTCCCCACCACCAGGGCAGGCACCACCCCCATTTTCTCTTCTCGGCACGCACACTACTGCCCCGCTTCTCCCCCGCCTCGCCTCACCCGACATGGCGATCGCCGGCGGCCCGCGCGGCCGCCTCCTGCTCCTCCCCCTCTTCCTCGTCGCCGCCGCCGTGTGCCTCGTCTCCACCCCCGCCCGCGCCTTCTACCTCCCCGGCGTCGCCCCCCG